>NC_090743.1:52134187-52156687 GCF_036898095.1 Palaemon carinicauda
GGAGACCATGAAGTTCCTTGACTCGTATGGTTGCTGTCCGAGTGAGTAGGAACATTGTTTTCTTAAATCAGGAGAAAATTTGTTGCTTGGTGAAGTGGAACACAAGGAGATCCCTTTAGGGATCGGAGAATTTAACCATGTTCTGAGAGGAAGGTCTCAATTCTGACTGGGGAAAGGCAAGTTGTAAGTCCGTATGAGTTAGGAAAAGTCTATCGATGAGAGGGTGTCCCTTTCTTTCAGTTTGAAGGTGAAGGATCAAGGTTGAGTGATAATCTTTACCTCTTGCATATACTCGAGGATTCCGCTATTGCTGGAATCAAGGTATCGAGTGAAGAGACACTTTCACATGACGCCAACCACACAAAACGTGATACAGCCTGGTAGACTGATGCTGAGGAATTCCTCAGATATCTAGACAACCTTTTCGCAAAGAGGTATTGGGTAGTCTTTAGGCGTACAATCATAGCAAAGCTATAGCTTGTGGTAGGTGTCGAAGTGGGTTGTCTGTTATGTGGAGATGGTTCTCTTGGAGGATCTATCAGGAGTTGCAAAAGGTTTGGAGACCGTTCTGCATAATGACATAGCAGAGCTAGGAGAGTCTTTGAGAGGTTGACCGATGTTCTAGCCTTGTTGAGTGCCTTCTCCAGATAAAACAGGGACGAGACATAAACGTCATTGTTGTACCCACCGTAGTTGCCAGAGAGCCTTGGGGTCTAGGGCTGGTGAGCAATGGTAGCCTGAGGTTCAGGAGCGTTGCGAACAGACCCCCTAGTTAGAGGACCTCATAAAGTCGGGACTTTGTTGGCTACATGGCGATCCAAAGTCCATTCAGTATACCTTATCTGAGATGCTGTGCACAGATTGTCGGCGAGTACGTTCTTCCAGTCTGGAATGAAGCGGGCTGAAAGTGGTATCGAACGGACTTTGGCCCATCTTAGTGTTTATACTATTAGATGGGACGAGGCTACAAGCCAGTTCGTACTTGCTTGTTGATGTGAGTCTCTATGTGGTGTGCGGTGTGTCATCCACAACATCACTGAGTGGTCTGTTAGGAACTGATGAGGCTGTTGAAGGACCGGTAAGTTGGCCTTCATCTCTTATGAGATTTAAGTGAAGGTACCTTCGGGTTCTGTCCAGAGGGCTGAGGTCGTATGGTGCAGGACATTGGTCCCTCCTTTCTTCTTTTTTCCGACTCAAGACTCCTGGAAAGGAAGTCATTCTCGTTTGGAGAAGGTTTTTGTGGAGATTGGTGTTTAGAATCATTCCCAGATACACCAGTCTCCTGGGAGGGAAGTAGGGAAGATTTCCATAGGTTTACCCTGATCACTGGATCTTGGTAAAAAGACTTCAGAAGTTCCAGTGTTAATGCAAGGTTGTCACTGAGTCTGCTAAGGTCAGTCAGTCGTCCCGAGAGAGCGGAGACAGAAGCTGATCCTGTGAGGTCAGGATGGGTGTAATGGAAAGACCGAAGCACATTGCCTTGATCTGGTGTTTCTTGTTTGTCTAGACTGAATCTTCCAACCTTCCTTGATGGATGGTTTGGATCTGGGAGTAAGTGTCCTTTAGGTCCAGTGTGCAAATGAAGACCTGAGGTCAAAGCCATAGATCAAACTCCAACATGGTGTGGACATCGACCCAAAGGGACAGCTCCTTGGTGATCCTTTTGCATGGAAGATTAACGACGCTGGAGTCTTGACTCGTGTCGTAAAAGATCAGACGTGATACCCAATGTATGAATTCTTTTCTGAGAGAATTTTTTCAAAAGGAAGGCCACGCTTAGCCTTACCACGCGCCCTGATGGGATTGATGCTATTCCTTAGAATAGAATTAATTTGGCGAATGTTAATCAATGGTTAACCGTTGGGTATCGTGGTTACTGTGCAGTTGGAGAGTGCTCGCAAGTAGTTCCCTGTTGGCAAGCCGTTTATGAGGGTTGTCGAACGTTTACCGATCACTTTAGTGTGATGGCAAACGGCCAGTAACGAGAAGTATGTTGTATAACTTCTGATCTAGGAACTACAGGAAGCGGTTGACTAGTAAGTTCGAGTCACGAACTATTGGCAAATAACCGATGACCGATGAATCGGTGGTCTGTAAGCCGATGGTGAGTTTGAGATCAGCAAGCTGATTATGGTCCCCCCTGTTTGTCCAGAGATGAGCAAGCTGAAGATGGGCTGGTCAGAGATCAGCGAGATGAGTTCGATGATCGAAGAAAGATGAGCTGCCCATCGGTGATCTAGTAATCAGCAAGCTGATGACTGGTTATTGACTAGCAATCGATGATTGGAAATGCTAGCAATTGGAGATCGTTAGTCATTGGAGGGACTAGAGGTCAAAGATCAGCATTGAGCTAGCAATTGGCGATCTGGTGATCGGCGACCTAGCGATCAGTAAACTGTGAACTAGCCATCAGCAAACAGTGATCTAGAGATCAGTCTGTTGATGCTTTCCTGTTTGCTGCCGGTGGTCTGTCAAGGAAAAAAAGAAACTTCAGAAGAGACAGGGACCCAGGATTCCCCGATTTGATTCCCTTGTAGGATGGAATCTTTGGGATCTTGAATCCTTCTGTGGAGCCTTATTCCTCTTTTTCCGGTGGCAATGTTTATATACTTGTGTGGAGGAATAGGGCAATGGTGACCTGTCCAAAAAGTTTTATTCCTTTTTACTGACAATTGCGCGAGTGTGTAGGTGAGTCTGGAGCGATGGCACACAGTATGATGCTGGTGCTTAATATCTGCCTGGTTCTTAGGCAAGAGCTGGTGCATTGGATCTGCGAGCCTTGACTCTTTGGCAAGAGCTGGCGCATGGATCCGGGACCGTAACTGCGCAGGAGGGCGCAGGAAAGTGAGGAAGAGCGCTGGCGTGCAGTAAGGCACTGTGTAGTTTTGTGCATTCTCCCTAGAATGCACTGAAGCGTGTGACTGGTTGCGCAAGAGTGGGAGCATGGCCGGGTGTGTGAGAGTACTATGTGGAGACTGATGGCGCATGCGTACGGAAGACTATCGGCGTCCGCACGTAGAAGACCGTCGGCGTGCGCAGAAGGCTGTTTGCGCACACTCAAGATTATTGGAGCGCGCACGCGCGAAGGCAGTCGGCGAGCTCCCGCGTGTAAGGCCGTTGGTGCGTGGTAGACTGTTGGCGCACGTCCAGGATACCATCGGCACCCGCGCGCAGAAGAAAGTCGGCGCGCACACGCGCGATACTGTTGGTGCGCGTGCGGGAGACCCTAGGCGCTCGCATGGGGAAGAAAGTCGGCCCATGCGCGCGGAACTGTTGCCACGCACGCGTGCAAGACTATTGGCGCGCGCGCAAGAGCATTGGCGCGCGCGCAAGAGCATTGGCGCTTGTGCGCTTGGAAAATCATCGGCGTGCGCGCGGGAGACCAGCGGCGCCCGCGCGCAGAAGATCGTTGTCGCGCGCGCAAGAGCATTGGCGCTAGCGCGCGCGGGGGAGACCACCAGCGTGCGCGCGTACAAGACTATTGGCACACGCGTGCGAGACTATCGGCGCGTGTGTGCACGTGTGCGCGTGTACAAGACTGTTGGCGCACGCGTGCGTACCAGACTGTTGGCACGCGCGGAAAACTATTGGCGCGCACACGCAGAAGACTATCGGCGCGCGCACAAGACTATTGGTGCGTGCGCGAGAGACCATCCGTACCCACACGCGGAAGATCGTCGGCGCTCACGCGCGTAAGAATATCGGCTCACGCACGAAAGTAGCGGCGCGCGCGCGGGAGACCATCGGTACCCGTGTGCGGAAGATCGTCGGTGCTCACACGCGTAAGAATGTCAGCAAGTGCGAGCGGGAGACCATCGGTACCCGCGCGCGCACATACAAGACTGTTGGCACGCGAGCGTACAAGACTGTTGGCACACGCGCGCGAGACTATCGGCGCGCGTGTGCGAGTGTACAAGACTGTTGGCGCGCGTGCGTGTACAAGACTGTTGGCACGCTTGCGCGGAAGACTATCGGCGTGTGCACGGGAGACCATAAGTACCCGCACGCGGAAGATCGTCGGCGCTCGTACGCGTAAGAATGTCGGCGAGCGAGCGCGGGAAACCATCGGTACCCGCACGCAGAAGATCGTCGGCGTTCGCGTGTGGGAGACCATCGGTACTCGCGCTCGGAAAAGTAGCGGGGCTTGCACGTGAGATCATCGGTACCCGCGCGCGGAAGATCGTCGGCGCTCGCGAGCGTAAGAATGTCTGCGAGCGCGCGGGAGACCATCGATACCCGCGATCGGAAGATCGTCGGCGCTCACGCGCTTAAGAATGTCGGGGAGCGCGCGCCCACGCGAAGGTAGCGCTAGTAGGTTGGCGAGTCAGCTGGTAGGTTGACCAGTGGCAGGACGATCATGAACTGGGATGTGCCCTTTTTGAAAAAGGGCGAGCATCCACCGATGGGGACCGTAAGCAAGTCTGCGTTAGAGTCCAGGACCGAAGTCCAAAGGACTTCATTGCACAATGAAGGTTTAGCAACTTTGGTTAAACACTGGTGGAGTTTTAGTGACTTTGGTTACACAATGGTGGAGGTTTAGTGACTTTGGCTAAACACTGGTGAAGGTTTAGTGACTTTGGTTACACGCTGGTAGAATTTTAGTGACTTTAGTTACACAATGGTGGAGTTTTAGTGACTTTTGTTACACAATGGTGGAGGTTTAGTGACTTTGGTTACACAATGGTGGAGGTTTAGTGACTCAGGTTACACAATGGTGGAGTTTTAGTAATTTGGTTAACCACTGATGGAGTTTTAATGACTTAGGTTACACAATGGTGGAGTTTTAGTGACTTAGGTTACACAATGGTGGAGGTTTAGTGACTTTGGTTACACAATGGTGGAGGTTTAGTGACTCAGGTTACACAATGGTGGAGTTTTTGTAATTTGGTTACACAATGGTCGAGGTTTAGTGACTTTGGTTACACACTGGTGGAGGTTTAGTGACTTTGGTTACACAATGGTGGAGTTTTAGTGACTTTGGTTACACAATGGTGGAGGTTTAGTGACTTTGGTTACACAATGGTGGAGGTTTAGTGACTTTGGTTACACAATGGTGGAGTTTTAGTGACTTAGGTTACACAATGGTGGAGTTTTTGTAATTTGGTTACACAATGGTCGAGGTTTAGTGACTTTGGTTACACACTGGTGGAGGTTTAGAGACTTTGGTTACACAATGGTGGAGGTTTAGTGACTTTGGTTACACAATGGTGGAGGTTTAGTGACTTTGGTTACACACTGGTGGAGGTTTAGTGACTTTGGTTACACAATGGTGGAGTTTTAGTGACTTTGGTTACACAATGGTGGAGGTTTAGTAATTTGGTTACACACTGGGGAAGGTTTAGTGACTTTGGTTACACAATGGTGGAGTTTTAGTAATTTGGTTACACACTGGTGGAGGTTTAGTGACTTTGGTTACACAATAGTGGAGGTTTAGTGACTTTGGTTACATAATGGTGGAGGTTTAGTGACTTTGGTTACACACTAGTGGAGGTTTAGTGACTTTGGATACACAATGGTGGAGTTTTAGTTATTTGGTTACACATTGGTGGAGTTTTCGTGACTTTGGTTACACACTGGTGGAGGTTTAGAGACTTTGGTTACACAATGGTGGAGTTTTAGTAATTTGGTTACACACTGGTGGAGTTTTAGTGACTTTGGTTACACACTGGTGGAGTTTTAGTGACTTTGTTTACACACTGGTGGAGGTTTAGTGACTTTGGTTACACAATGGTGGAGTTTTAGTAATTTGGTTAGAAATTGGTGGAGGTTTAGAGACTTTGGTTACATACTGATGGAGTTTTAGTAATTTTTTACACACTGGTGGAGTTTTAGTGACTTTGGTTACACAATGGTGGAGTTTTAGTGACGTTGGTTACACAATGGTGGAGTTTTAGTAATTTGGTTACACACTGGTGGAGGTTTAGTGACTTTGTTTGCACACATTTGTGAAGGTTTAGTAACATTAGTTACACACTTGTTAAGGTATAGTGACATTGGTTACACACTTGTTTAGGTTTAGTGACTTTGGTTACACATTTGTTTAGGTTTAGTGACTTTGGTTACACACTTCTGAAGGTATGGTGACTTTGATTAGACACTTAAAAATGTTTAGTGACTGTGGTTACACAATTGTAAAGGTTTAGTGACTCTGGTTGCACACATGTAAAGGTTTAGTGAAATTGACTACACAATAGAAGTGGTTTAGTGACTTCGGCTACACACTGTTGGAGTTTTCGTGACTTTGGCTGCACACTGGTGGAGGTTTAGTGACTTTGGCTACACACTGGTGGAGGTTTAGGGACTTGTGCTACACACTGGTGGAGGTTTCGTGACTTAGGCTACACAATGGTGGAGGTTTAGTGATTTAGGCTACACACTGGTGGAGGTTTAGTGACTTAGGCTACACACTGGTGGAGCTTTAGTGTCTTTGGTTACACAATGGTGGAGTTTTAGTGACTTTGACTAAACACTGGTGGAGGTTTAGTGTCTTTGGTTACACAATGGTAGAATTGTAGTGACTTTGGTTATACACTGGCGAGTTCTAGTGACTTTGGTTACACACTGGTGGAGTTTAAGTGACTTAGGTTACACAATGGTGGAGGTTTAAGTAACTTGGTTACACACTGGTGGAGGTTTAGTGACTCAGGCTACACACTGGTGAAGGTTTAGTGACTTTGGCTACATAATGGTGGAGGTTTAGTGACTTAGGCTACACACTGGTGGAGGTTTAGTGTCTTTGGCTACACACTGGTGGTGGTTTAGTGACTTTGGTTACACAATGGTGGAGTTTTAGTGACTTTGGTTACACAATGGTGGAGTTTTAGTGACTTTGGTTAAACACTGGTGGAGGTTTAGCGACTTTGGTTACACAATGGTGGAGTTTTAGTGACTTTGGTTACACAATGGTGGAGTTTTAGTGACTTTGGTTACACAATGGTGGAGTTTTAGTGACTTTGGTTAAACACTGGTGGAGTTTTAGTAACTTTGGTTACACAATGGTGGAGGTTTAATGACTTTGGCTAAACACTGGTGGAGGTTTAGTGACTTTGGTTAAACACTGGTGGAGGTTTAGCGACTTTGGTTACACAATGGTGTAGGTTTAGTGACTTTGGTTACACAATGGTGTAGGTTTAGTGACTTTGGTTAAACACTGGTGGAGTTTTAGTGACTTTGGTTACACAATGGTGGAGGTTTAGTGACTTTGGCTAAACACTGGTGGAGGTTTAGTGACTTTGGTTACACGCTGGTAGAATTTTAGTGACTTTGGTTACACAATGGTGGAGGTTTAGTGACTTCGGTTACACAATGGTGGAGGTTTAGTGACTCTGGTGTCACGATGGTGGAGTTTTAGTAATTTGGTTAACCACTGATGGAGTTTTAGTGACTTTGGTTACACAATAGTGGAGTTTTTGTAATTTGGTTACACAATGGTCTAGGTTTAGTGACTTTGGTTACACAATGGTCTAGGTTTAGTGACTTTGGTTACACACTTGTGGAGGTTTAGTGACTTTGGTTACACAATGGTGGAGGTTTATTGACTTTGGTTACACACTGGTGGAGGTTTAGTGACTTTGATTACACAATGGTGGAGGTTTAGTGACTTTGGTTACACACTGGTGGAGGTTTAGTGACTTTGGTTACCTAATGGTGGAGGTTTGGTGACTTTGGTTACACACTGGTGGAGGTTTAGTGACTTTGGTTACACAATGGTGGAGGTTTAGTGACTTTGGTTACCTAATGGTGGAGGTTTAGTGACTTTGGTTACACACTGGTGTAGTTTTAATGACTTTGGTTACACACTGGTGGAGATTTAGTGACTTTGGTTACGCAATGGTGGAGTTTTAGTCATTTGGTTACACACTGGTGGAGGTTTAGTGACTTTGTTTGCACACTTGTGAAGGTTTAGTAACATTAGTTACACACTTGTTAAGGTATAGTGACATTGGTTACAAACTTGTTAATGTTTAGTGACATTGGTTACACACTTGTTTAGGTTTAGTGACTTTGGTTACGCACTTCTGAAGGTATGGTGACTTTGGTTATATTCAAAAAGGTTTGGTGACTTTGGTTACACATTTCTGAAGGTTTGGTGACTTTGGTTACATGTGTGTAAAGGTTTAGTGACTCTGGTTATATCGGTGTAAAGGTTTAGTGACTGTGGTTACACAATTGTAAATATTTAGTGACTCTGGTTTCACACATGTAAAGGTTTAGTGAATTTGGCTACACAATAGTGGTGGTTTACTGACTTCGGCTACACACTGTTGGAGGCTTAGTGATTTTGGCGACACTGTTGGAGGTTTAGTGATTTTGGCTACAGACTGTTGGAGGTTTAGTGACTTTGGCTACACACTGTTGGAGGTTTAGTGATTTTGGCTACGGACTGTTGGAGGTTTAGTGACTTTGGCTACACACTGGTTTAGGTTTCGTGACTTTGGCCACACAATGGTGGAGGTTTAGTGACTTTGGCTACACACTGGTGGAGGTTTAGGGACTTGGGCTACACACTGGTGGAAGTTTAGGGACTTAGGCTACACAATGGTGGAGGTTTAGTGATTTAGGGTACACGCTGGTGGAGGTTTAGTGACTTAGGCTACACACTGGTGGAGCTTTAGTGTCTTTGGTTACACAATGGTGGAGGTTTAGTGACTTTGGTTACACCATGGTTGAATTTTAGTGACTTTGGTTATACACTGGCGAGTTCTAGTGACTTTGGTTACACACTGGTGGAGTTTAAGTGACTTTGGTTACACACTGGTGGAGGTTTAGTGACTTAGGCTACACACTGGTGGAGGTTTAGTGACTTTGGCTACATAATGGTGGAGGTTTAGTGACTTAGGCTACACACTGGTGGAGGTTTAGTGACTTTGGCTACACAATGGTGGAGGTTTAGTGACTTAGGTTACACGCTGGTAGAATTTTAGTGACTTTGGTTAAACACTGGTGGAGGTTTAGTGACTTTGGTTACACAATGGTGGAGGTTTAGTGACTTTGGTCAAACACTGGTGGAGTTTTAGTGACTTTGGTTACACAATGGTGGAGGTTTAGTGACTTTGGCTAAACACTGGTAGAGGTTTATTGACTGGTTACACGCTGGTAGAATTTTAGTAACTTTTGTTACACAATGGTGGAGTTTTAGTGACTTTGTTTACGCAATGGTGGAGGTTTAGTGACTTTGGTTACACAATGGTGGAGTTTTAGTGACTTTGGTTACACACTGGTGGAGGTTTAGTGACTTTGGTTACACAATGGTGGAGTTTTAGTAATTTGGTTACACATTGGTGGAGGTTTAGTGACTTTGGTTACACATTGGTGGAGGTTTAGTGACTTTGGTTACACACTGGTGGAGGTTTAGTGACTTTGGTTACGCAATGGTGGAGGTTTAAGTAATTTGATTACACACTGGTAGAGGTTTAGTGACTTAGGCTACACACTGGTGGAGGTTTAGTGACTTTGGCTACATAATGGTGGAGGTTTAGTGACTTAGGCTACACACTGGTGGAGGTTTAGTGACTTTGGCTACACAATGGTGGAGGTTTAGTGACTTAGGTTACACGCTGGTAGAATTTTAGTGACTTTGGTTAAACACTGGTGGAGGTTTAGTGACTTTGGTTACACAATAGTGGAGGTTTAGTGACTTTGGTCAAACACTGGTGGAGTTTTAGTGACTTTGGTTACACAATGGTGGAGGTTTAGTGACTTTGGCTAAACACTGGTAGAGGTTTATTGACTGGTTACACGCTGGTAGAATTTTAGTGACTTTTGTTACATAATGGTGGGGTTTTAGTGACTTTGGTTACGCAATGGTGGAGGTTTAGTGACTTTGGTTACACAATGGTGGAGTTTTAGTGACTTTGGTTACATATTGGTGGAGGTTTAGTGACTTTAGTTACACAATGGTGGAGTTTTAGTGACTTTGGTTACATACTGGTGGAGGTTTAGCGACTTTGGTTACACACTGGTGGAGGTTTAGTGACTTTGGTTACGCAATGGTGGAGGTTTAAGTAATTTGGTTACACACTGGTGGAGATTTAGTGACTTAGGCTACACACTGGTGGAGGTTTAGTGACCTTGGCTACATAATGGTGGAGGTTTAGTGACTTAGGCTACACACTGGTGGAGGTTTAGTGACTTAGGCTACACACTGGTGGAGGTTTAGTGACTTTGGCTACACAATGGTGGAGGTTTAGTGACTTAGGTTACACGCTGGTAGAATTTTAGTGACTTTGGTTAAACACTGGTGGAGGTTTAGTGACTTTGTTTACGCAATGGTGGAGGTTTAGTGACTTTGGTTAAACACTGGTGGAGTTTTAGTGACTTTGGTTACACAATGGTGGAGGTTTAGTGACTTAGGCTACACACTGGTGGAGGTTTAGTGACTTTGGCTACATAATGGTGGAGGTTTAGTGACTTAGGCTACACACTGGTGGAGGTTTAGTGACTTAGGTTACACGCTGGTAGAATTTTAGTGACTTTGGTTAAACACTGGTGGAGGTTTAGTGACTTTGTTTACGCAATGGTGGAGGTTTAGTGACTTTGGTTACACACTGGTGGAGGTTTAGTGACTTTGGTTACGCAATGGTGGAGGTTTAAGTAATTTGGTTACACACTGGTGGAGGTTTAGTGACTTAGGCTACACACTGGTGGAGGTTTAGTGACTTAGGCTACACACTGGTGGAGGTTTAGTGACTTTGGCTACATAATGGTGGAGGTTTAGTGACTTAGGCTACACACTGGTGGAGGTTTAGTGACTTTGGCTACACAATGGTGGAGGTTTAGTGACTTAGGTTACACGCTGGTAGAATTTTAGTGACTTTGGTTAAACACTGGTGGAGTTTTAGTGACTTTGGTTACACAATGGTGGAGGTTTAGTGACTTTGGTTAAACACTGGTGGAGTTTTAGTGACTTTGGTTACGCAATGGTGGAGGTTTAGTGACTTTGGTTACGCAATGGTGGAGGTTTAGTTACTTTGGTTACACAATTGTGGAGTTTTAGTGACTTTGGTTACACAATGGTGGAGTTTTAGTAATTTGATTACATAATGGTGGAGGTTTAGTGACTTTGGTTACACAATGGTGGAGTTTTAGTAATTTGGTTACATACTTGTGGAGGTTTAGTGACTTTGGTTACACAATGGTGGAGGTTTAGTGACTCTGGTTACACAATGGAGTTTTAGTAATTTGGTTACAAACTGGTGGAGGTTTAGAGACTATGGTTACACACTGATGGAGTTTTAGTAATTTTTTTACACACTGGTGGATGATTAGTGACTTTGGTTACACACTGGTGGAGTTTTCGTGACTATGGTTACACACTGATGGAGTTTTAGTAATTTTTTTACACACTGGTGGAGTTTTAGTGACTTTGGTTATACACTGGTGGAGTTTTAGTGACTTTGGTTACACAATGGTGAAGTTTTAGTAATTTGGTTACACACTGGTGGAGGTTTAGTGACTTTGTTTGCACACTTGTGAAGGTTTAGTGACATTGGTTACACACTTGTTTAGGTTTGGTGATATTGGTTACACACTTGTTTAGGTTTGGTGATATTGGTTACACACTTGTTTTGGTTTAGTGACATTGGTTACACACTTGTTTAGGTTTGGTGACTTTGGTTACACACTTCTGAAGGTATGTTGAATTTGGTTATATTCAAAAAGGTTTGGTGACTTTGGTTACACACTTTTGAAGGTATGGTGCCTTTGACTATACACTTAAAAAGGTTTGATGACTTTGGTTACACATTTTTGAAGGTTTGGTGACTTTGGTTACACATTTTTTAAGGTTTGGTGACTTTGGTTACATGCGTGTAAAGGTTTAGTGACTCTGGTTATACCCTTGTAAAGGTTTAGTGAATGTGGTTACACAATTGTAAAGGTTTAGTGACTCTGGTTGCATACATGTAAAGGTTTAGTGAATTTGGCTACACAGTGTATAGTGGTTTAGTTACTTCGGCTACACACTGTTGGAGGCTTAGTGATTTTGGCAACACTGTTGGAGTTTTAGTGATTGTGGCTACAGACTGTTGGAGGTTTAGTGACTTTGGCTACACACTGGTGGAGGTTTAGTGACTTCGGCTGCACACTGGTGGAGGTTTAGTGACTTAGGCTACACAATGGTGGAGGTTTAGGGACTTAGGCTACACACTGGTGGAGGTTTAGTGACTTAGGCTGCACAATGGACGGAGGTTTAGTGACTTAGGCTACACACTGGTGGAGGTTTGGTGTCTTTGGTTACACAATGGTTGAGGTTTAGTGACTTTGGCTAAACACTGGTTGAGTTTAAGTGACTTTGGCTGCATACCGGTGGAGGTTTAGTGTCTTTGGTTACACAATGGTGGAGGTTTAAGGAATTTGGTTACACACTGGTGGACGTTTAGTGACTTTGGCTATACACTGGTGGAGGTTTAGTGACTTTGGCTATACACTGGTGGAGGTTTAGTGACTTTGGTTAAAGACTGGTGGAGGTTTAGTGACTTTGGTTACACAATGGTGGAGGTTTAGTGACTGGTGTTACGCACTGGTGGAGGTATCGCAACTTTGATTACACACTTGGGAAGGTTTGTGAGTTTGGTTATACTTGTGAATGTTTAGCGACATTCTTACACGGTTAAGGTTTAGTGACATTAGTAACACACTTGTTTAGGTTTAGTGACATTGGTTTCACACTTGTATAGGTTTAGTGACATTAGTTTGACACTTGTTTAGAATTAGTGACATTGGTTACACACTTGTTTAGGTTTAGTGACATTGGTTGCGCACTTGTATAGGTTTAGTGACATTGGTTACACACTTGTTTAGGTTTAGTGACTTTGGTAACACACTTCTGAAGGTATGGTGACTTTGGTTACACACTTGTAAAGGTTCAGTGACTCTGGTTACACACATGTAAAGGTTTAGTGACTCTGGTTACACACATGTAAAGGTTTAGTTACAATGGTTACACACTTGCAAAGGTTTATTGACAATGGCTACACACTTGTAAAGGTTTAGTGACCCTGGTTACACACTTGCGAAGATTTGGTGACATTGGTTATGCACTTGTGAAATTTTAGTGACTGATTACATACATGTGAAGGTTTAGTGATTGGTTGCACACTTGAGAATGGTTTGGTGGTTTTGGCTACAGACCTGCGAAGGTTTGTCGAAGGTTTGGTGGTTTTGGTTTCACACCTGCGAAGGTTTGGTGGTTTTGGTTACACCCTTGCGAAGGTTTTGTGGTTTTGGTTACACCCCTGCGAAGGTTTGGTGGTTTTGGTTACACCCCTGCGAAGGTTTGGTGGTTTTGATTACACCCCTGCGAAGGTTTGGTGATTTTGGTTACACCCCTGCGAAGGTTTGGTGATTTTGGTTACACCCCTGCGAAGGTTTGGTGGTTTTGATTACACCCCTGCGAAGGTTTGGTGGTTTTGATTACAACCCTTCGAAGGTTTGGTGATTTTGGTTACACCCCTGCGAAGGTTTGGTGGTTTTGATTACAACCCTTCGAAGGTTTGGTGGTTTTGGTTACAACCCTTCGAAGGTTTGGTGATTTTGATTACACCCCTGCGAAGGTTTGGTGATTTTGGTTACACCCCTGCGAAGGTTTGGTGGTTTTGATTACAACCCTTCGAAGGTTTGGTGATTTTGGTTACACCCCTGCGAAGGTTTGGTGATTTTGGTTACACCCCTGCGAAGGTTTGGTGATTTTGGTTACACCCCTGCGAAAGTTTGGTGGTTTTGATTACAACCCTTCGAAGGTTTGGTGGTTTTGGTTACACCCCTTCGAAGGTTTTTGTTAGCAATATTAGTACTTGGGCTTGCTTCTAATCGAAATGATTTTAATTCTTAAGAACCTGTTTGGTGGTTTTGGTTTCACACCTGTGAAGGTTTTTGGTAGCAATATTAGTACTTAGGTTTGCTTTTAATCGAAATGATTTTAATTCTTAAGAACAAATTTCCTGCACTTTTTTATCCAAGGGCTTGTAAATTGCATGTTTTTAGGGTTAACAGATGATCCTTCAATTACTAGCGCAACTGGAATTCGCTGTAAGAAATTGTTGAGTACAGGCTAGTTAGCATTTTCTGTTGAATAGGCCTGGGGCATAACTGCCGTAATCTGTCAATAAAAATGTATAGCTTATGTCTCCAAGTTCATTGTTTACTTTTGGGAGACTTGGGGTTACTGCGTATACATTTTGTTTTCAATTTTGCCAGAATTTCTGTTTTGTGACTTGATTATTACCTGATTTTTAACCTATTATGAGCCTCCGAATATTTTTCGACAATTCCCGGATGGGTAAATTTATAGTAAAACACGGGACAACATTTCTAAGAAAAAACTTTTACTACATTAAATGTGCTTTCAACGAATGACCTTTATACACAAGTAGTTTTTAGTCATACAGTTTAAGTGGGTAAGCAAATTTAAATTCTTTGAAAACATTTGTTGGGTTTTTATTTTAATAATGCTGTTCTTGGTAAACGTGAAAATATGCATATTCCCGCAGGTAATGAATGTCTTCAAATGTAAGTCTTAGTGGCCGAAATATTTGCACACAATGAATTTTGTATTTCTAGATTTTTGACCATTCTGACAGAGGTGCTGAAGCTTGAACGATGAACTCTATGCATACGAACCAGAGAAAGTTATAATAGGGAAGATTTTATTCAGCTGAAGTGGAGTAAATTGGTTAAAAGAAAATCTAATTGGAAATTTACCCACCAATTCAAAACCTTCAGTACTGGTAGGTGGATAAAACTTCGTCTCGACCTTTGACCTTTGTTTAGCTTCATGGCTCTTATGCAAATGAAAGTTTTGAAAATGTCTGTTCAAATTAAACTTTGAAATTTGAAAATTAAAGTTTTCTTTTAAATTGTGAATTTGGTCTTTTAAGTGGGAAAAGTAATTTCTGGTGAAAAATTTTGTTGCATAATTTTTAAATTATTTGGCCGCAACTCTAATATCAGAGGAAGTAGCCTAAAGTAATTTGGGGAATCGAATGCATAAAGATATCAAAATTTTTGATGCAAAATTTGAGTGTATGTAGGACGTTTTGATGTCAAAATTTTGCTTCAAATCTTTTTTTGACATCAAAACGTCCTACACACACTAAAATTTTGCATCAAAATTTTGATGCAAAATTTTGACACTTTTTGAACGTGTACAGGCTCCTTTTAAGAGACGGAAGCGTAATAAATGAATATTAAATGTTCATTAGGTACCCAGATCAAGTAAAAGGAAAGGTTGTAGACTTTTAAAACCTTTTATATTTGAACAATGGAGACCTTAAATGGAATATTAAAGAACTTCTTGATATGAACATAGCTTTTGGCGTTAGTTTAATAGTGCGTAATTCTCGGATTGTTAAGTTAGTTTTGATGGGCAGATATTTTGCTTAGAAATGCACCTGAAATCTATAACTAAATTGTCTAGTATAAAAAAGAATAAAATATTCAAATTTAAGGGAAAACAAGAACTAGTGACTGTGAATATTATATTACAGGTTTGTTTGCTGTGAACGATCAGACTAGTCCCAACCAGGAACTGACCCGGTCCCAACCAGGAGCTGATCTGGTCCCAACCATCACCAATCCGCAGTAGCCAGCGTGAGATGAACTGACCAAACACCAGACATAAACAAGGATATGTCCAAGGCCTTTGTATTGCAGTGGACTAGAAACGGCTGTATTGTTGTTGCTGCTGTTCTGTATTATATATTTAATAAGTTATCGTTTTAAAATCTTAATATTGATCGTTATAAAAGAAATCCGTCATTTAAGGAAAGATTTATCATGTAACTAATGCCCTTCCCGCAAAAGATGGAATTTGTGAAAGTGGTTGCATGTGCGGAAGATTGTGAATATGTAACTTGTAGGATTATGAATGTGTGTAACTTGTAGGATAATGAATGTATGTAACTTGTAGGATTTTGAATATGTATCAACTTTTAGGACGACGAATACGTATTAACTTGTAGGACGATGAATATGTATAACTTTTAGAATGCTTACGAATATGTATAAATTGTAGAATGATTATGAATATGTATAACTTGTAGAATGATTATGCATATGTATAACTCGTAGAATGATTATGAATGTATGTAACTTGTAGGATTATGAATGTGTGTAACTTGTAGGATCATGAATGTGTGTAACTATACGAAAAACTATCTGTAGTACATTTTTCTATTTTCTTGTTCTTTTTCTGGTTTCCTTGTATTTTGACTGAGATATGCAGTAAGTTTAAAGGATCTTATTTTTTAATTAATTGAATGTCTTGCTGTGTGCTTTAAATAGTTCGAGACACCAATTATATACCTTGATGAGCGCAACTACCTTGAGTGCTAGTTACGCGTTTTATGGCGTCGCCGCCGCATAAAACTACTGTTTACCTGGGCGAGGGTTATCCAAGACCGGACAGATTCCTTCCACTCTTCACGGCGAACGCAGGTCACCAATCTTCTCATAATTTGACGTGAATATTATTTCTAGTATTGCATGAAGTCGTGTGCTGTTTCACAGTGAGGATTAGTTTGCCATGCGGTTCATGTAAGACTTCACGTTAATCGTCCCTGCTTTCGTAATTACTGATTGGCGGGACATGAGATCTGCTGCTACGTCCAAAAAAACTGCCCATCAAGATGGTATCAATTTGGTGACCGTTGGATGGTTTATTGCACCTGAATGGATTACTCAACTGAACAAGCCAGCGCAAGACATTCTTTGAGGTAGGTCTCGTTCCGTTTGGCACACAGATCAAGACTTTAAAGTTGCCCTATTATTTTAGTGCGCCTTCATCTAACCTTTAAAAATAAACTCGATTCCTTTACTCTTAAGTCAGTCAATTTTTTACACTTGCGAGATCCTTTAATTAACTGTGATATTAAATTAATGAAAACTCTGTTTCGTCACAGCTATTGATTTTTGTCGTTGATTGACAGCTTTTTTTCTGTTTTTTTTTTTTTTTTTTTTTAGGATTCGAGGTATTCGAAGTGTAGGGGGATTTGGTAGCCAGTGCCTAGGGTACCAAACACCTGGGCGGCATCGTTGTCTTTCTGGGAATGTACTAGTTCAAGATAGCTTTTTACCTTGCTGGGACTCTGAGTGTTGCTTCAGATTCACCTAATAAATGCTTGATTTTTTTGCATTCGTATTTTTTTTCATCTATTATTTTCGAGTAGTAACTTGTAGGATTGTGAATGTGTAACTTGAGAGATTGTGAATGTGTGTAACTTGTAATTGTGAATGTAACTAGGAATATGTGTACAGTATGTGTGTAACTAGTGAATGTGCATAGCTTATAGCTTGTAAGATTGTGAATTTATGAAACTTACTTTTTTTCAGATTCAGGTGTTCAGCTTCATGCAAAAGATGTGGTTGAAATATGGTTTTTTCAAGGGGTAGAAGGACAACTAGAATAAATCTATTTTGAAAGGTAATAGAGGAATTAGTATTATACTATTCGTAATAATCCATAATGATTTTTATCAAAAACTTTATCCACAGTGAAATTTAAAATTATTTAATTAAAAAAATATTGCTTGATACTTCCAAGGTGGAGAGTAGTCCTACTTCTGGCAAAGATAGGAGTAGTCGAAAGATGTGTGTATACAATATGCTATTTGTTCCAGGTGTGTTTGAAACTATAAAAGAAAGGAATTACAAAACAGGATGAACGTTAAAACACCAAGATTAAACAACAGATTTAAAGGAGTCAAGAACGAAATGACTAGGAAAAAAAAGATAGAAAATAGGCCTACTACAAAAACCTTTCAATTTAATTAGTAAGTATTGTAGAAAAAATATTTTAGTTCACAATAAGTTGCTGTAGGTGTTTAATGTCGTAAGATAGTAGTTTAACTATTATTACTGTCATTTGATTTTTTATTGTAATTTTCTAACATCTTGCTTTTCATACCGATATCTCAACTGATCACGTCCTTTTTAGCAAGGAGTTTTCTAATTATTTTTACTTTTATTTTTATAGTAGTTTTATAGTTTTTTCAAGCAATGAGTTTGTTAGTCTCTATCTGCTGTACTTCGACATTTCTTCTGCCTATTGCGTTGTCTTCTGGTCATTTATCTTTTTTCGTATTGCATTTTTAGTTTTCTCTTCCGTTCTGAGTTTTCTTCTGTTCTGAGTTTTCTTCTGGTTTTGTCTCTTCATACTCTTGGTTGGTTTCTTTCAGCTGCAGGTTAGGATGAGATATTTTGATTAGCCTTACTACACAACTATGACGATTTGTATTTCTCTAACGTGTAATGTGCCAGCAGTTTTTGGTGACCTTTTGCGACTGAATTTCTGGGCACTTATTTAGAATAGACTTTTCCTTTCTCCACTTAGTTTCGCAAGATTCGTGAGTTTTTTTCCCTTTCATATTTCTTGTGGTAGGTTTAATCTTAATGCAATATTGATTTGGGGGGTGTTTTAAAAGCATATAAAGTATTCCCAGTAAGTGTTTTTAGGATTTCTTGTCTTGGGCTGTCTTGGTAATCAATTTCTCGTGTAAAATTTTAACATTCGGATATTATGAAATGTATCTAAGATTAGCATAAATCATCTTTCCTCTAATTTGACATTTATTTAATAGGGGGGAATAAACCTTGTTTCTCATTTCTACAAATGACAGGTTTTGTAGTTCATGAAATTGATTTTGTAATATATTTGTTGATCTTTACATACATCAGTTTGAATATAGAGCTATTTTATTATTCTTTCTTACTGTTACTTTCATCTTGGTTTTCGTGACTGAAGCGTTTGTTAGTTTTCTATTCCTGAAAAGTATGTTCGTGACAAAAGATCTTATGCCTTTGATGCTGATTTTGGGCTTAACACGTGAGGCTATTTATTCTCTCGTGACCTTTGCTGATATATTTTCATTTTCGTGGCGAATTTGGGTTACGTCTGACTTTGAGATCTAGGGTAGATGTATATGCCATTTGTTAAAAGCAGTTAATAAAATCTTTGAATGATAGATTCTCTAGCTAATGACTTGTTTAAAGTTTCTCTAATTAGAGGATGTGAATTTTTTTATTTTTCAATATTGATTTTCGAGAGTTTTAACTCTTATGTTCTTTCAAGAAATTCTATTTACAACTATTGAAAGTCTTTTGCAATCTGCCTCATTGTTGTCAATGGAGGTGAAAATTTCGGCTAAATACCAAGAAAGTAGTTTGTGTTTATTAGGTAGTTTAGTAATGGAATTGAGGTGAGAAGTTGATTAGAAATATTATATTTAGATAGGATAGCAATAGTATTTTAATATTTTAATGGAGTTAAACACCTGTCCATACATAGAGTATCTTGGCATATATGAAAATAGGTGTAAAATAGTCCTCATTGCAAATTGATATTTTCTAATGACTTCACTATATGAATGGTTACATGAGATTTTGCTCGATATATTGTCACATTAAATGCTCAGTTTCTTTGGCAGTTTTAAGGCGACCTTGAAGTTTCATTGCCATTTCTTCAACGGCCCTTAATTTTTAGACAGTTTTTGACTAAGTTAGGAATAGCAAAATTTACTAAAACTGTCATTCTTGTATATAGGTAGTTATGTTTAAAGTTAAATACTATTCCTGTTAGCATTTTAGATTCTGGAGAAGTGGAATACGTGTAAAATTGGTTTGTTGGCAACAAATTTAACCAAGAAATGATAGGTTTCTCTCCCCCATTTTGGGGGTGGGTGGGGAGATGGACTTATTTCAGTTCTTACTTTTTTTTTCTAGCCGGTAAGATAATAAAGGCAAGCAATGAGTTCTACTTTTAAACTAATACTAAAATATTTCAGATTGGTTACGTGCAAGTTAAATTCTCCTTGAGCTTCATGAAAATAAAATTCAGTCGAAATACTGCAAAAGTTATTCAACCCCAATAGGGCTTTTACGGTAACAAGTAAATTATTTAATGGGGTCAGCATATGTTGTAATTCCACATTTTCAAGTTTGATTTTCGAACTAAGGCAAGTACCAATTTTATGAAAATTTCGAAACCAAGCGTAAGTATTATATTATAGTAATTTGTCACGTATAAAATTTAAAACGAGGACGAAGGCCATTTTCAGAGCTTACCTTGAGTGCTTTAACACGTTTTTCCAGAGAATGACCGAGAGAGGTGTTGTTAGGAACGAGACTTATAACTTTGGAAGGCTGACACATTTGTATTATTTGAATATTCAATAAAAATACCAACATTTTGGCCTTCAAAACAATTATCTTGTTCTGCTGCATTCGTTGCTACATGTTTCTTTCATTATGTTATAAGAATGCAACAAAACAGAATGCAGCATTCTCTATTTTGTTCTGTTCTGCTGTGTTCTCTCCTGTTCTGTTCGGCTGTGTTCTCTCCTGTTCTGTTCGGCTGTGTTCTCTCCTGTTCTGTTCGGCTGTGTTCTCTCCTGTTCTGTTCGGCTGTGTTCTCTCCTGTTCTGTTCGGCTACATTCTCTCCTGTTCTGTTCGGCTACATTCTCTCCTGTTCTGTTCGGCTACATTCTCTCCTGTTCTGTTCGGCTACATTCTCTCCTGTTCTGTTCGGCTACATTCTCTCCTGTTCTGTTCGGCTACATTCTCTCCTGTTCTGTTCGGCTACATTCTCTCCTGTTATGTTCGGCTACATTCTCTCCTGTTCTGTTCGGCTACATTCTCTCCTAAAACCATAACATATCCTGAAAAAATAATTTCAGTATAATCTATATCGGTGATTTCATTCATAGTTAAACTTAACTACCAAACTCAAATAAGAGCTATATTTATCAAAGATTTTAGTTAAAGATATTAACGAGGTTGAAAGTTGAAATAAATAACAAAACCCTGAATCAAGTTGATTAACATTAAGTAAATGAAAAAATTACCTTCCAGCAAACTTGACATTTACAAACTTATTTCAAACATAAGAAGATAAGACTCATTAACTAAAAACCAAGAGATGTAGTGAGAATGATCATGGACTGAAAAACCTGACAAGATATCCCAAGGCTGAGAAAGCAGTTTACTAAAGAACAGTACTAGCCAAAAGGTTCAAGCATTAATATTAATCAGCTACTCTTAAATCAAATCACAGCAGCAGTAAAAAAAAAATTATTTGCTATAGACGGTACAGTAGAATATAGAAGGATAAAGCTTATATCCAGTCGCCTACTAATTCTTTGTGGTAAAAACCATGCTAAACTTAATTCATCATCACACTATCATCACACTAAGTCGATCAACTTTTCAAAATTAATGAAAAACTCAGAACAATGCTCTATTTCACGAAGGTTTAATTAGTGTATAGAGAGATCTGTAACTAAAAACTCGCTAACTTTAACCCTATTATATTCTAAACATATTACGACTAGCAACCACAATCATATTATTGTTTATCAAAACTAAATTACATTAATTTTCTAGTAAACCTTAGCTGTTTAGACTATAGAAAATTATTGAAACTTAATTCATGTTAAATTGAAAATGTGTTAAAGCAATAAAGTCATTTAAACATTCCAGAGAACAAAAGCTAAGAGCTATAAATCTGACAAGTGAGACCCACCTAAATCAATAAGATCCAAAAATAACAGATTAACACACTTTCCTCTATTCTCTTACAGCACTATTGTCTTAGTCGTTAGCTTCAAAACCTCACCACCTAAAATACAGACTTACTAACTACTTTATATATCTAATTTAACCACTAAAACCACTTTCAAAAGATTAGATAGGAAACTAACCATCCTAATACGCTTACAATCAGGGAAAGCTTAAGTATCAACAATAGCTGTTAATTAAATAGAAAAAATATCTTTAACTTTGCAACCTAAGTCAAAACTTTAACTATTCATAAGATTAGTTAGGAAACTAAACATCCTAATACGTTTACAATAAGGGAAAGCTTAAGTATCAACCATAGCTGTTAAATAAAAGGACCTTGCAACCAAAATTAAAAAAACTACTATTCATAAGATTAGATAGGAAACTAAACATCCTAAAAAGCGTACAATCATGGAAAGCTCAAGTATCAACCATAGCTGTTAAATAAAAAAATCAAACCATCTTGAAAACTGCAACCTAGGTCAAAAATTTGACTAAGATTAGTCAGGAAACTAAAACTAATACGCTTACTAAACATCCTAATACACTTTTGATCAGGGAAAGCTAAGTATCAACCATAGCTGTTAGATAAAAAATAAAATCATATCTTTAAAACTTTGCAACCTAAGTCAAAACTTTAACTATTCATAAGATTACATAGGAGACTAAACATACCAATACGCTTACAATAGGGGAAAGCTTAAGTATCAACCATAGCTGTTAAATGGAAAAAAAAATAAAATATCTTGAAAACTTTGCAACCAAAGTCAAAACTTTAACCATTTACATTACGGAACTTGGACGCTTCGGTGAACTATACAGACTTCTTCGCACTCGCTATATTTACCGGTTATTCAAAACTTTGTATTGATTGACCTTAGCAAACACTTGTGACTGATCACTACACACCAGGCATGATAGAAAACCTACCAAATTTAGATTCAAAA
>NC_090743.1:52161687-52204187 GCF_036898095.1 Palaemon carinicauda
AGAGGTCAAAGAACTTCTAATGCTAGAGGTGTGGGAGCTAAAAAGCAGCCAAAGAACTTCTAATGCTTGAGGTGTGAGAGCTGAAAAGAGGTCAAAGAACTTTTAATGCTAGAGGTGTGGGAACTAAAATGAGATCAAAGAACTTCTAATGCAAGGGGTGTGGGAGCTAAAGAGGTCAAAGAACTTCTAATGCAAGGGGTGTGGGAGCTAAAGAGGTCAAAGAACTTCTAATGCTAGAGGTGTGGGAGCTAAAAAGCAGTCAAAGAACTTCTAATGCTTGAGGTGTGAGAGCTGAAAAGAGGTCAAAGAACTTTTAATGCTAGAGGTGTTGGAACTAAAAAGAGGTCAAAGAACTTCTAATGCAAGGGGTGTGGGAGCTAAAGAGGTCAAAGAACTTCTAATGCAAGGGGTGTGGGAGCTAAAAAGAGGTCAAAGAACTTCTAATGCAAGGGGTGTGGGAGCTAAAATGAGGTAAAAAAAACTTTTAATGCAAGGAGTGTGGGAGCTATAGAGAGGTTAAAGAACCTCTAATGCTTGAGGTTTGAGAGCTAAAAATAGGTCAAAGAACTTCTAATGCAAGGGCTGTAGGAGCTAAAAAGATGTCAAAGATCTTCTAATGCAAGGGGCGTGGGAGCTAAAAAGAGGTCAAAGAACTTCTAATCCAAGGGGTGTGGGAGCTAAAAAGAGGTCAAAGAACTTCTAATGCAAGGGGTGGGGGAGCTAAAAAGAGGTCAAAGAACTTCTAATGCAAGGAGTGTGGGAGCTAAAAAGAGGTCAAAGAACTTCTAACGCAAGGGGTGGGGGAGCTAAAAAGAGGTCAAAGAACTTCTAATGCAAGGGGTGGGGGGGGGGTTGCTAAAAAGAGGTCAAAGAACTTCTAATGCAAAGGGTGGGGGAGCTAAAAAGAGATCAAATAACTTCTAATGCAAGGGGTGTGGGAGCTAAAAAGAGGTAAAAACTTTTAATGCAAGAGGTGGGGGGGGGGGGGGGTTGCTAAAAAGAAGTCAAAGAACTTCTAATGCAAAGGGTGGGGGAGCTAAAAAGAGATCAAATAACTTCTAATGCAAGGGGTGTGGGAGCTAAAAAGAGGTAAAAGAACTTCTAATGCAAGGGGTGGGGGAGCTAAAAAGAGGTCAAAGAACTTCTAATGCAAGGGGTGTGGGAGCTAAAAAGAGGTCAAAGAACTTCTAACGCAAGGGGTGGGGGAGCTAAAAAGAGGTCAAAGAACTTCTAATGCAAGGGGTGGGGGGGTTGCTAAAAAGAGGTCAAAGAACTTCTAATGCAAAGGGTGGGGGAGCTAAAAAGAGATCAAATAACTTCTAATGCAAGGGGTGTGGGAGCTAAAAAGAGGTAAAAGAACTTCTAATGCAAGGGGTGGGGTGGGGGGTTGCTAAAAAGAGGTCAAAGAACTTCTAATGCAAAGGGTGGGGGAGCTAAAAAGAGATAAAATAACTTCTAATGCAAGGGGTTTGGGAGCTAAAAAGAAGTAAAAGAACTTCTAATGCAAGGGGTGGGGGAGCTAAAAAGAGGTCAAAGAACTTCTAATGCAAGGGGTGTGGGAGCTAAAAAGAGGTCAAAGAACTTCTAAAGCAAGGGGTGGGGGGGGGTTGCTAAAAAGAGGTCAAAGAACTTCTAATGCAAAAGGTGGGGGAGCTAAAAAGAGATAAAATAACTTCTAATGCAAGGGGTGTGGGAGCTAAAAAGAGGTAAAAGAACTTCTAATGCAAGGGGTGGGGGGGGGGGGTTGCTAAAAAGAGGTCAAAGAACTAATAATGCAAGGGGTGGGGGAGCTAAAAAGAGATCAAAGAACTTCTAATGCAAGGGGTGTGGGAGCTAAAAAGAGGTCAAAGAACTTCTAATGCAAGGGGTGGAGGAGCTAAAAAAAGGTCAAAGAACCTCTAATGCAAGGGGTGTGGGAGCTAAAAAGAGGTCAAAGAACTTCTAATGCAAGGGGTGGGGAAGCTAAAAAGAGGTCAAAGAACTTCTAATGCAAGGGGTGTGGGAACTAAAGAGATCAAAGAACATCTAATGCAAGGGGTGTGGGAGCTAAAAAGAGATCAAAGAACTTTAATGCAAGGGGTGGGGGACCTAAAAAAAGGTCAAATAACTTCTAATGCAAGGGGTGTGGGAGGTAAAAAGAGGTCAAAGAACTTCTAATGCTATAGGTGTGGGAGCTAAAAAGAAGTCAAAGAACTTCTAATGCTAGAGGTGTGAGAGCTAAAGAAAGGTCAAAGAACTAATAATGCTATAGGTGTGGGAGCTAAAAAGAAGTCAAAGAACTTCTAATGCTAGAGGTGTGGGAGCTAAAAAGAGGTCAAAGAACTTCTACTGCTAGAGGTGTGGGAGCTAAAAAGAGTTCAGAGAGCTTCTAATGCTAGAGGTGTGGGAGCTAAAAAGAGGTCAGAGAGCTTCTAATGCTAGAGGTGTGGGAGCTAAAAAGAGGTCAAAGAGCTTCTAATGCTAGAGGTGTGGGAGCTAAAAAGAGGTCAAAGAACTTCTAATGCTAGAGGTGTGGGAGCTAAAAAGAGGTCAAAAAACTTCTAATGCAAGGGGTGTGGGAGCTAAAAAGAGGTCAAAGAACTTCTAATGCAAGGGGTGTGGGAGCTAAAAAGAGGTCAAAGAACTTCTAATGCTAGAGGTGTGGGAGCTAAAAAGAGGTCAAAGAACTTCTAATGTTAAAGGTGTGGGAGTTAAAAAAAGGTCAAAGAACTTCTAATGCAAGGGATGGGAGAGCTAAAAAGAGGTCAGATAACTTCTAATGTAAGGGGTGGGGGAGCTAAAAAGAGGTCAAAGAACTTCTAATGCAAGGGGTGGGGGAGCTAAAAAGAGGTCAAAGAACTTCTAATGCAAGGGGTGGGGGAGCTAAAAATAGGTCAAAGAACTTCTAATGCAAAGGGTGTGGGAGCTAAAAAGAGGTCAAAGAACTTCTAATGCAAGGGATGGGAGAGCTAAAAAGAGGTCAAAGAACTTCTAATGCAAGGGGTGTGGGAGCTAAAAAGAGGTCAAAGAACTTCTAATGCAAGGGGTGTGAGAGTTAAAAAGAGGTCAAAGAACTTCTAATGCAAGGGGTGTGAGAGTTAAAAAGAGGTCAAAGAACTTCTAATGCAAGGGGTGTGAGAGTTAAAAAGAGGTCAAAGAACTTCTAATGCAAGGGGTGTGAGAGTTAAAAAGAGGTCAAAGAACTTCTAATGCTAGAGATTCTGAGGTGTGGGAGCTAAAAAGAAGTCAAAGAACTTCTGATGCAAGGGGTGGGGGATAGATGTCGCCAGCAAGGCTTTGGGGAAGGCGAGGCGGCGTCTGTGTTCTTTCTGATGCGTAAACTTAATTAAATAAAAGTAAAAACAGGGCATTAACTACTCTATTCTTATCTTGACAGCACAAATGAAATCTTACAAGTTCCATCATGTAACTAAGCACTCCCGAAACAATGTAACTAAGCACTCCCGAAACACGAGTCAACCTTTTACTTCTGCTTGGAGGATATCCTCGCAAGTAAAAGGTAATCATTATTCATATGGAAAGAAAGATTTCTTATACTTCTACCTTTTGCTTCAGAGAATTACATTGTACTTCTACCTTATGCTTACAATGATATACTTCATTTTTATGAATACCTCCCATATAGTATTTTGAAGATTCAAGACGCCAAGCCGGTTAAAAAGGTCTGATAGGAATCTTTCAATTTGAAAGAAACATGACTTTACGGTAAACCAAAAGAAATTGAAACAAAAACGTTCGTTACTAAACACTGCTTATGAGATTAACCGGCATCTTCCAGCAATTCAAAATCCTGGCTGTCTTCCAGAGATATATAACAAAGTTTATGGAGATTGAAACTAAAACGTTCGATACTAAACACTGCTTTTGAGTTGAACGGCCATCTTCCAGCAATTTAAATCCTGGCTATGTCTAACAGATAGATATCAAAATATCCCTTTACAAACCCGAGCCAAAACAAGCCAACTTAAATAAAAGAAAATTAAGAGAATTTCTCTCACAAACCCTGAACACCAGATTTGTAAAAACGTGCTTACCTTCATACCATCAGGCAATAAAATGGCTTCGATTACAGGAACCACAGATCCAAAAGAGAAAGATTCCAACAGATAAATCAGGATATGAATATGTCTTAACCCAAACCACGCACTGCCATAGCTTCCTGATTTCTCATCGTTTACAGTTCCGTCTTGCCGGCTTTCTTCCAAATTTCCACCAATCAGAAGGGTACTTTTCATTGTTTCGAGGCAAAGAATGAGAAAACGACTCCTGAATCCTGATTGGTCGAGAGACAAACAAGGACTCTCGAAGAAAACAGTTACTTTCAAAAGACGTTACTTCACCACTTACAAACCAGTGACATCTGTTGGTTAGACAATTAACCATGAAAAAAACAAAGTTGAAAAAATCATATATTCAATAATTGATCAGTTCGTTATCTTAAGGGAAATGTTGATACGTATAAATTAATAATTCTTATTGTATAATTTTTCACTTCAAAATTCACTATGAAATAAACACTGTTGATCTAAATAGTGCATTCTGTACCATGTACACTATTCTAGTCAAATTTTAAATTTTTATTTCACAGAGAACCAATTATTCCACTAATAATTCTCTGATGTTCCAAATAATATGTTGCAATTTTTTTCGACAGGGAAAAAACAATGATTTCAGATTCCTTTGGCCCTATAATCATGTTCATATTGTTATATTATTTATGATTTATAATTTATTCTTCTGTTTCTTCCTCCATATCAGGCTGCTTACCCCATATTAGGTCCCCTAGACTTGAAAAATTTTGTATCTCAAACTATGTTTGAACTTTGAAGTCTGCCTTGAAATAATAATAATAATAATAATAATAATAATAATAATAATAATAATGATAATAATAATAATAAGATATGATGAAGATGTTCAAGTGTACAATCATGTGAAGCTCTCTCTCTCTCTCTCTCTCTCTCTCTCTCTCTCTTTTCATGCAAATCGAATGAAAATCGACCCGATATAACAAAAAGACGATCATTTCTTTACATTGATCTTTGATCCAATCACTTTAAAATCTAATCAAATCTTCCTTTGATCATGGCCAATCATCCCACCAAATTTCATGAGATCGGCCAAATACTTTTCGAGTTATGCGAATCTCAAACACACACAGACAGACATAAAAACATACTCCTATCAAAACATAACCTTCGCAACAAAGTTGGCGAAGGTAATTACAAATTTTCTAGGGAACACCGTTGTATACAGTATTGTAGCGAACACTAAACATCTACAAAAAACAGTAATAAAGTAAATTATAACTCTTGTGGTTGCAAAACAGAACTGCACACGTCACCATTGGCTCCTCCTGTAAAGGAAGAAGGGTGAAATGAGTATACAGTTGTTTATATTGTTGATATAAATGCATACTTTTAATAGTAATTCTTACTATTATATTTAATAGCTTAGGATTGTAAGCTAGAAAGGAAATAGGAAAGACACATATCTGTGTTTCCTCTCCCAGGCAATCGCTGAGACCTTCGTCAATATTAATATTCAATTTCCTTATAATGGAAAATACAGGGTGGAACGACTCCCGTACGTTAGTGAATATTTTTACTAACTTCTCCACCTGTAGAATATTAATACTGAATGGTGTTTCATAAGTTTCCCGATAATCAAAGGATTCATCAGGGTGTTGAGGGAATACTTCAACCTCAACATGTTATGCGGTCCCAACAATAGACAGTGATAGGATACACAGAGTATGTTAGAAATACTTGTACTACTGTATTGTTGTATACTGTAGTTTTACCAACTAATGTAATGTTGTATACTGTAGTTTTACCAACTACTGTATTATTGTATACTGTAGTTTTACTGGCGTACTACCAGGGTTAGGCTAGTGCCTGGCGGCACTAACTGATAGAGAGAGAAAAAGAAGTGTAGGAGGGCTACTGCCGCCTACTGTCTCCTTGCCAGAATGAGAGTTCTAATGGAAGGGGAGGAATACATCTGATTCTAGCTTCCATCCAGCCACAGCTTTTGGCGCCAGCTGTACTGCCGGTTGCAAGGTTTGTGGTTGGCAGGCCAAGAGAGATTTCCCACCAGGAGCCGTCAGGGGCCGGCTCAGTCTTTTTCCCCCGGGGCATTCACCTCCGGTGAAGGAAGGACATAAGGAGGAAGTGGCCGAGGCGGCAATCTAACCGCCGCTGTTAGGGTCCCGGCCGGCAACGTAGTCAACCCGGCAAGCCGGGATGACTGTTAGAATAACGGCGAAAAAATGTTGTGACGGCTAGGCCGACACTAAGGACAGAGGGGGGAGGGGAAAGGGTCTTATAGTTCACAGGGGAGAAAGGCGGCGGCAGGTATGCTGCCTACTTTCAGCTGTAAACTAGGGAAGCATGGCTTCCTATGCCGATGACGTCGTGGGCGGCGAAGGAAGAAAGATTCCCCTGTCGGCGACATTGTCAGCTGCAAGACAGTACACCCTGAGCTACCGTCTTACTTCAAAGCCGGGATACTCGGCGGAAAAGAAGACAGACAGTATAAGACTATCTAAGTCAAGCCGGAGTTTACTACTCGGCGGCGATGATGAAAGATAGGGGTTGCTGCTTGTAATGGTGGCGGCTCCGGGAGGGAGGAAGGGTTTAGCTTCTTTTCTCTAAAAAAGCAGAGTATCAAACCATATTCATAAATTCTAGGGGATATATATCCCCATCCGAATTAATAGGGAACGATATGATGAGGTTAAACAATGGGAATTACTTTACTAACGTATACATAACGAGTTAGGCTAGCTTAACTCCAGTGGGGACCTTGGCCAAGGTTGGTACCACCAGGGTCCCCGTCGTATACGAAAGTAATGTTACATATCGGAAGAGGAATAGTTAAAATGTATGCAAAATCTTTACTAGTATAATTTGCCTAACTAGCTAAAAAGTTTTCTTTTATAGGTAAATACCGGGAGTGTCGCACTACTGACTAAATAACGGATTTTGAGTGAAGCGAAAAATCTATTTTTGGGTGAGGTAGCCATGTCGTCCTGATGGAAGTTCCTTCGTTAGTAGCTTCCTAGGTTATATTTGACTACTGTACAGTGATATATCCCAGAGAATTTACCAAAGGTATCCAGAATTCTAACTCCTGGAGTGAATAGCCCTTGAAGATTTTTAATAGGGGATATCGCATAAAATCAGAGGATATATTCTTGACACGTCTCATAGCTATCTACACCCTTAATAGCGTTTTCGCTTCGAGGGGAAAAAGTGGCAAGAATATAGGAGAGCCGTTATTAAGGCAACGCTCTTACTGTACTGTAAATAGGCGCCACCCCGCCGCCTCGTGGTGCCATCTAGCCATTCTTTGTAGCTTTGTAGATGTAACAGATACAGTATATTAGGGAGGGAATTGTTATCCTTTGTCAAAAGGAGGGCGGGTCCATCAGGATGACATGGCTACCTCGCCCAAAAATAGATTTTTCGCGTCGCTCAAAATCCGTTTTTTGGGCTCAGGCCATGTCGTCCTGATGGAAGTTTACCAGAGCATTAATGTATCTGTGGATTTTCAATAGTGCCGTTCATCTCAAGATAAATTTTCCTTTTGGTCCTCTGGACCTAGAGACACTTGATGTTACCATTAAACATCATTCAACTGATCATGTCAAATGTCAGTGCTTCCTGCCCCCTACAGGGAAGAGTCTGGGTTGACTTTTGGAAAAAACCCGAGGATTGTGAGTTCAAGGAACAGACTAGCAAAAAGTTTGTATATTAGTGTCGTCATATACGTAAAGCATAGTTTGTACTTAGATGGTATTGATCTGTGTAGGTTACTGAAAACCTCCCGGGTCTGGTTGTTAATAGAGACAGACAGGTGTATATGCATGTAGGAAACCTTAATTCAGTAAGATAGACAGTTTAGTACAATAAGCCCTTACCTGGTTGCTCGGAACAGTAATAACCTTAGTGATATCAATAGGATCAAAAGATGCTCTGACATTTATATAAAGTTTAGAATATTTGGGGCGAAATGAGACACAAAGATTCCTACTATTGTTTATTACAAAAATAAAAAAATAGAAATCATGGTTGTAACAATCAATTACAATTTATGCTGAATGAATCTGCATAAGAGCATAATTAGTAATAAGCTTCACTTGAAAAAGGGAACACAAGCCACTCTATGGGAAATTTGTAAAGATTTCACTATGTATTCTGTTGTTACAAGGAACACTATGAATAAAAATATGCATTGTACATGTGTTGGTCTATTATGGTTAATGTCACCTGTGTAGTTAGAACAGTTTATAGTGTCGTCACTAGACAAATTACTCACATGATGTACCTTAAGAGTCTATCATGTACACCCTTCACTAAAAGTACCAAATAGTGCACTGTTCTTCGCAGAAGTCAGGCGGCAGGTTTTAGAACACTACTTGCTGCCACCACAAAATGTTTTATTTCCTGTAATTGCTTTGCGTAGTGTTTGAAGAAGACTCTGGATGACTTCCATCCAGTATAAGCGCGGAGGCTTTCAAATGACATAGTCTGAAAGAAATTTAGAGACAAGGCGACTTTCCTTGGATCATGACCTGCGGGTGTACTGTCTGGAGCCGCTCTGCGAATAAAATAGGTGATTTTCGCCCTTATCTGTTTCAAGGATAACGTTGAACCTGATGTTTCTATCCTGAAAAGCTGACCTCCCTTAAAGTCTGAAGTTCGACGAAGGCATTCCACTGGGCAGAGGGATGCTTCTTCCTTCAGAGGGCAGATTCTCCAGGGACCCCATCTCTTAGTGGGCAGCTCGTTCTTGGTGAGAAACGTTGGGTCCGGAAAGAGGTTCAGTTCTCCGCAGTCTGTGAACTGAATGTGGCCATCATCCTTCGAGAGGGCCACTATTTTGCTGACTCTGGCTCCCGAGGCTAGTGCAAATAAGAATATCACCTTTTGAGTCAAGTCCTTTAGCGAACAATCTTCATTGTTCAGAGTTGATGCTAAGTGAAGAACCTTGTCCAGAGACCATGAAATGGGCTTTGGAGGGGCCGCGGGCCGAAGTTTAACGCAGGCTTTGGGAATCTTGTTGAAGATTTCGTTAGAGAAGTCTACCTGGAAGGCGTAAAGCACTGGTCTGGTTAGGGCGGATTTGCACGTAGTGATCGTATTGGCTGCTAGACCTTGTTCATGGAGATGGAGGAAGAAGGACAGGCAAAAATCCGTAGAAATCTCCTTAGGTTTCTTTGCCTTGACAAAGGCGACCCATTTTTTCCAGGAAGACTCATATTGTCTTCTTGTTGACTTTGACTTGTATTCTTCTAAGAAGTCGATACTGTCCTTTGAAATCCCGAACCTCTTCTTGACTACTAAGGTGAGAAAATCATGAGATGAAGGTTCTGGGACTTCTGTGATGAAGCTGAGACAGTCAATTTCTGCACTTGCTGAGTCAGAACTGGATACGGCAATGGGATCAGCTTCAGGCGTAGTTCCGTTACTAGGGGGAACCAGACACTGTTGGGCCATTTGTGGGCCACTATCGCTGCTGTCCCGCGAAAGGATCTCAGCTTGTCGAGGACTTTCAGCAGAAGGTTGGTTGGAGGGAACAGGTATATCTTGGACCATCTGTTCCAGTCTATAGACATTGCGTCCATTGCTTCCGCTAGAGGATCCTCGTACGGGGCTACGTACCTGGGTAGCTTCTTGTTGTCGCTCGTTGCGAAGAGGTCTATCTGCAGTCCTGGGACTTTGCGTAAGATGAAGGAGAATGATCTTGCGTCTAGGGACCATTCCGACTCCACTGGGTTGAACCTGGAAAGAGCATCTGCCGTCATATTGCGGAATTCTTGAAGGTGGACTGCTGACAAGTGCCATCTCTTCTTCTCCGCTAAACGGAGGATGGCCAGTATTACCTGATTCAGATGAGGAGATCTTGAGCCATGACGATTTAGGCATCTCATTACAACCTCGCTGTCGAGGACCAGGCGAATGTGGATCGAGCAGCGAAGTTTCAGTTTCTTCAGTGAGAGAAAAACTGCCATGGCTTCCAGAAAGTTGATGTGGAAGGTTTTGAAGAGGGTAGACCAGGTTCCTTGGACTTTCCGATGATGAGAGTGGCCTCCCCACCCTTCCCTTGAGGCATCCGTGTGAACGGTGGCTGACGGTGGAGGTGGTTGCAAGGGTACCTTCTTCTTTAGGTTCTTGACCTCCGACCATGGCTTGAGTAGGGATCGCAGACGATTTGGTATAGGTTTCTTTAGATCTCTTTGAGCGTTTGATGCGTATTTTCTCCAAACTCCTTATGCATCTTTTAATTGTGCTCTCAACACTGGATCTGCCACTGAGGCAAACTGGAGGGACACCAACACGCTCTCCTGTTGCCTTCTTGATATCCGGGCGGATTGAAGGAGTCTCTTGACAGATCCCGCTATCTCTTTCCTCTTCTTTGATGGAATGGAAAGGCAGTGTGACTGTAAGTCCCAGTGGACACCCAGCCACTGGAACTTCTGAGCTGGAGAAAGACGAGACTTTTCCAAGTTGATCTTGAATCCTATGTGTTCCAGAAACTGGATCACTTCCTTGGAGCCTTGCGTGCACTCCTCCTTGGATGCTGCCCACACCAGCCAGTCGTCCAGGTAGGCTGCTACCTGGATTCCCTTTAGGCGTAATTAATGAATGACTGCATTCGCAAGCTTGGTGAATACCCTTGGGGCTATGTTTAGGCCGAAGGGCATGGCTCTGAAGACGTATTGTCTTTTCTGTAGTTTGAACCCTAGGTAGGGGGAATCTTGACGGTTGATTGGTACGTGCCAGTACGCATCCGTCATGTCTATGGAGACTGTATATGCCTGTTTGGGCAAAAGGGTCCTTATGTGTTGAAGCGTCAGCATTCTGAACTTGTAGTTCACTATGAACTTGTTGAGTGTTGATAAGTCCAGAATGACTCTGAGCTTTTCCGAGTCCTTCTTCGGAACACAAAATAGCCTTCCTTGGAGTTTAATGGACTTCGCCCTTCTTATAACCCTCTTGTTTAAGAGTTCCTGAACATATTCTTCAAATATGGGGGTTGAGTGTTGGAAGAATTGAGGGAAGTTGGGTGGAGTTGTGTTCCAACTCCATCCCAGTCCATTCTTGACTAGGCTGTGGGTCCAGGGATCGAAGGTCCAGCGATCCCGGAAGAAAAGTCTCCCTCCTACCGGTAGCATCTCACTTTGAGTGCTGGTTGGAGGATTTACCTCCTTGGCCACGTCCACGTCCACCTCTGTTGCCCCTGCCTCTGGAGGGGTGCTTAGAGGATCCTCGAAAGGAACCTCGAGACTTCGGCCTAAAGGTCGTTGACTACCTTTCAAAAGCTGGGGTGAAGGCAGGCGACTGTGTCCCCACCGTCTGGGGGACCAGCTGGAAGGTTGTGGTTGGCTGTGCTACTGTCTGTTGCAGCCATGGGAAGCTGTTGTTGTCTGGGACGAGAGGGCACTCTTGGTCATTTTGTCTTTCTTTTCGGCTGGGTACCCTCGTCAGTGGAAGACTTTCTGTTGGAGGACAAGCCCCACTTGGAGAGGAAATTCCTATTCTCCACTGCGGCTTTGTCCACGACCTCTTTGACCACCTCGCTTGGGAAGAGGTCTTTTCCCCAGATGTTGAAAGCTATCAGCTTCCTTGGTTCGTCCCTCACCGCAGCCAAGGCGAACACGAACTCCCTGCAAGCCCTTCGGGCTTTGATAAAGTTGAACAGGTCTTTGGTGACCATCGCCAGATGAGCCTTGGCGAAGACCATGTACATATCTGGGGTTTCCGATATGCTTGCCATTGTCTCTAGCCCCGTCTGCAGAGACATAGAAGCGGCAAGACGTTCTTTTGTCTCCTGCTCTCTGCGCAGGAGAAAGTCCGACAGCTTGGGGAGGTCTTCGCCGAACTGTCGTCCAGCAATGTCTGCCTCCAGCTTCCCGACTGTGAAAGTGTTGTGAACATCTTTCCAGTCCGCGTCATCCGATGGAAAGGCGAGGGAAAAGGGTCTACACTCTTCGAGTGTAGGACAGGGTTTCCCTGCCTCAACCGCCTTTAAGGCGGCCTTAAACCCTTTGTCCATAAAGGGAAAGGCACGAGAGGGATCAGCAATAAAGGAACGGTGCTTTTTGCTGAGGTCCGGCACCTTGGAACTAGTAAAGGCCCTCTCTTTCAAGGTGTTGGTAAATAAGGCCTGGGTCTTGGGGAGGTCAAGAACGATGACCTCTTTCAGCTCTGTCTCCTCTTTGGACGAAGGTTCCGTCCTCAGACGGACACAGCAATCCGGGTAGGCTCCTTTGCTGGGCCAGAACTCTACGTCGTCCACTGGGACAGTGCCCAGTTTCTCGGGAGCGGAAGATCTTCCCCCCTGACATTAGCATATGCTCTGCATACCTCTAAGAATTGACGTCAGAGAAAGCAGGAAGATCCTTGATGTTTAGCTTCATCGGGGCTAAACGCGTCGCCACGATCTGGTGCATCTCCGTCCGAAGAGAAGCCTCCTTCTCCGACGATTTCTTTTGCATGTCCTGGAACATGGAAAGAAGAGAGTGCAGCATGCTCGTGATCGAATCCAATTGGGGGGCAAAAGAAGAGGTCGAAGGCACCGGCTCGGCCACCGTCGCAGAAGAAACCGAAATCGTTTCGGCTTTCTCGGTCTCGCCTTCAGGGGGTACGTCATCCTCCTGTTCCAATTCTTCCACGAGGAGATTATGCTCAGTCTCCTCTGAGACAACCGACATGTTGTCCTCAAGCTGGATGCCCTTCAAGGCGTCCGAAACAACAGATTCTATCGGAATCTGGACGAGGGGAATCTCGGGTTGAGCCTGGGGAACGATTACATCTGAAGATGCCCTAGAGAACAGGCAGTCCCTCATCCTTTCGTTAGGAAGGTATGGGCCAGAGGTGTTCTTCTGAAAGCCCCTGACCCATTTTCGCAGCATCTCTCTTGCTGTATCCCTTGACTCTGTAGACTTTTGATCATCAAAAGCCTCGTTAACAAGTTTTAGTCCGGGAGCTCACAGAGATTTGTATTACATCTCGAGTACAAAAGGTTTGATAGCTAAAATCATCAGCTAGTATGATGGGGATCCCCGAATGGTCATTCTTAAGTTATTCCGTTGGTGCGTTGAGTAGGGGGCGCAGCTTGAACTGCCCCCCAAATCCGGTTTAAATTGCATTTTGGAGTACATCAATCAAACCTGTGATAAAAGTTTCGTTTTGGCACTGTGATTACAGATGTGCCATTCTTAAATGGCGCAATTGGTGCAAAACGCATTTAAGAAGGGCTAAAAGGGGCCGCTACTGTCACATTTAAATCACAATTTGAGTACATCAATGAAAGTTTGTGGCAATATACCTTAGAGCTTCCTGATGAAGAATCAGTAATTCTTAAGTGTCAAATTTGGTGCAAAAACCATTTAAGAACGACCTAAAGAGGGCGCTATTTTTTGCACATTTAAAACACGTCTTACATACATTAATGAAACTTCGTAGAAATATTCTTTAGACCTTCCTGATAACGGATCAACAGTTCTTAAGAGTCGAAGTTGGTGCAAAACCCATTTAAGAACGGCCTAAAGAGAGTGCAATATTAACACAAGGAGGATTAAGGTATATTTTCTAGCGCCAGGACCTCTCTATGTACCATGAATAAAACTGTGAGAATCTTTGTTTTATATGATATAGAAGAACAAAGGAACTGCAAATTTATATATTTAAGTATTTATTTATACAAAAAAATTGCACTGGTGAAGAGTGAATACAAGAAAAGGTGCACTGGTGAAGAGTGAATACAAGAAAAGGTGCGCTGGTGAAGAGTGAATGCAAGAAAAGCTGCACTGGTGAAGATTAATATAAGAAAAAGTACACTGGTGAAGAATGAATTCAAGAAAAGGTGCACAGGTGAAGAGCGAATACAAGAAAAGGTGCACTGGTGAAGAGTGAATTCAAGTAAAGGTGCACTGGTGAAGAGTGAAAACAAGAAAAGGTGCACTGGTGAAGTGTAAATACAAGAAAAGGTACACTGGTGAAGCGTGAAAACAAGAAAAGGTTCACTGGTGAAGAGGGAAATACCATACGTGCCATTACTGTTTACAATTCGATCTTCATTTATGCTATTTACCTGGATATCATAATTTAATATCTAACTTATTTTTTCTTTAAATGTAATGTTTCACAGCTTTTTGTAAGATAGTAGATATGGTAAAACATTGCTATCTAATAATATGTGCTACAGGGGATGACCGGGCACCAATATGTCTATTTGCAAGTAATTATGCTCTTTGAAACCAAAACTGCCTTGTGATAAAAACACCCCTATTAATTAATGTACACATACATGTTTCACATTTGCTATAAATCTATTGCTAGAGTTTATAAGATTAAACGTTAAAACTGCTGATGAATATCTCTCTCTCTCTCTCTCTCTCTCTCTCTCTCTCTCTCTCTCTCTCTCTCTCTCTCTCTCTCTCTCTGTTGGGAAAAGATATGTGAATATACTTATAATCAAGAGTTCAACTAGTATTTACTGGTATAGTTAATTATCATCTCAGCCTGCGTTTCTGTAACAAGATTTTAGTTATCCTCATCACAACACTAATCTTCATCTGAAGATGCAATGTCCAAGTCGTCCTCATCATTGTCCAATGCTTCTAAATCATGTTTCTGGGATAAGGCATTCATGGAGTTGCTCTCCTTCGAATCAAACCGGTTTGTAATGGCCATCAACTAACTGCCAGCCATTTTCTTCAGAGGGATACTGCTCTATATGAGTTTGATCTGCTCTTTGTTGTTAGCAACAAAAGAGGCACGCTTAATGTGAGGACTGAGCTCGTCTTCGCAAGGTAGTCGTCTACTTGCATCTATGCCCTTCAAATTGGTTAGTAGGTGTTTTCCATTTCCATTTGGTCCGTGTCTTCATAAACTTCTCATACCTCAATTCATTCAGCCAAGTGTTTGCTCTATCCTCAGCTCCATACATTGTGGCTGTGAACCTCTGAAGAGCTTCATTCGTCGTGCTAGAAATTGTAGAGCTCATTACCATTACTCTGAAAGTCTTCTGATAGTCAGGTTGCTTTCCTAGAGTTTGGAGAGGCCTGACCTTCCCTTTTCTAACAAACGCTGATGCATACTCTGATCCTGTGAAGGCATGGAAAGCTGGCAATGCTGCACAAATATATGGTATTATTTCCTTTCATATTGCAGTCAGGCTGACTTAATGACGATTGCTCTTTGAAACTGTTCTTATATCCATCCATAATGTTGGCTGAAAGCTATTGCCAGTGGTACAGTAATTTCACTGTAATATCGATGTCGGATGCTGTGACTACTATGTCAATTCTCACGATCAGCTGACAAGGGCTAATCCATCTACTGCGTTTCGCTGTACCATACCCTCTGTCACCTGGAACTTATAACATTTCCCTTAGACATCTAAGAAGACTTCACCATCCCCAAAAATTTTAGCATATGAAGAGTTTTGCTATTCATTGGTAAGAAACTGAGGTAACTGCTTCTTGAAGGACTTGGACTTTAGGGCATCGTTTAGATTTCTTGGCACTCGTCTCTGCTCTGACCCTGTGATGATGAAGGTTCTGTTGTCAGGTCCCCACCTGTCTCTTTCAGTGTCCTTAATTGAAGTCTGTGGATAGTCATCAAAGGGTATGTGTATGCGTTTGGCTAACGTTGTTAAACTCTGGGTAAGAATACTTTTGGCTAGTCCTCTGTATGTGGGGACAAATTTAGTGGCAAGGTATGTAAGAGAAAATGTCCATCTATGATATAAGCACTGAACTGCTTTGGCTGCTGTTCAAGACCTTTCAATTTACTCTCATTATATTAAAGAGCTCACTCCTATCGGTCTTTGACATTACTTCTTCCGGGCTGGTCAAGGACAGAGGTATTGGAATCAATGGGTACTGGAGAATATGCTGCATGTCATGTCTCTTCTTGGTGGACAGTACAAGGAGACGTCCCATCAGATCACGTGATCCCTTAAGCACTGCAACTTAAGTGTTATTTATCCAACGATATCTTGCTCAGCCATTTATGAAGGTTTTCAGCTTTTCCTTCTTTTTAAGGTTTTCAAATTTTATTTAGATCACTCATGCAAGCCTGGATGCATTCCTTGTGTCTGACTACTTTTCCTTTGGTTGGTACACAGATGAGGCTTTCATGGATTTCATCATTGGTACCTTTTCCTGAGGAAATATTGTACAATACCACTGAAGCTTCCCGTTTCAAATAGATTGTTCGTATCTAAGATTTGTTTGATGATTTTCTGAAGATCCTCATTGTCACGTCGAATTCGTCTTGGCCTAAGTTCTGTAGTGACATCTTTGCTAGTCAATCCTGTCTTCTCTTGCTGCTGACTAATGAACGATGCTCGGGTAGCCTTTGTTACCATCCATATAAGGTGAGCGGAGTAGTCATTAGTGAAAGGGGTGATTCCTGTCAGTCGAGACGTGGCGTCGGCATTAATAGTTTGTTCCAGTTGTAAATCTACGAGAATTCTGCTGAAATCATGTTATGTCCTTTGCACTGTGTATACACCCCGATTAAGTATCTCTCTAAGTCCGGGATGAGTGGCATCAATATTCAATAACACTAATTGGTATTTTATTAACCACCGGGAATAGTTGATGTGGCCTGTGGCAAAGAACAGGTCAATAATCAGTGTAAGTGTGAAGACAGAGCTCGATGTTATTTGTCCGGATAGCTCTTTCAAGTTGGTGAAACATGTTTATGTACTCCACATACATCATCCAGAAATTTGCAGTGTATACATGAGATCCTGATACAGTTGTCTTGGTGAATTCAGAATACTCTTTCGAAAATTTTTCAAAAAGATCTGCATTGATCACTAGCTCAATCCCATGTTCTCCTGTATTGGTATTTCCTTTCATAGTAGATATCAGGGTATGAAGCTCTTCTCTGTAATCACATGTTTCTAGAAAGGCATTGAAATGCAGGCTTTCGAAGGCAAGGCAAAGAGAGGTTAGAGGCTCAGGCATTGGTTGAAGTATTTACCTATGAGGAACCCAACCAAAGAACCTGGTGTAAGGACCCCAGTCTCGATTAGCATGTCTGGTCGTCCTGATTCTGTTATGAGTTTTCCTTAAATTTTGAAATAACCCCGAAAACTCACAAAAGACCTCAATATGTTAGTGGGTTATCAAAATTTAAACTTAATTACAAAATATTACAAAATTTGTGATCAATCATTCAGCCAAAGGCAATAATAAAAACATCAGTTTAAACCCTTCTTAACTGGCTATCTTCCATACAAACCAAAGTTGCCACTATACTGGTATTATGCAACCCTAATTTTTATAATCACTAGCCCCTGAAAAGAAAAGTTACAATTAGTACTATCATTCAAAAAATGTTATCACTTATATATTCCATGAAACAACAGTAGTGATAGCATAAACAGAAGAGCTCACAATAGCGTGTTGTGGTACATGTGGAGGAGAAAAAATGAGTGAATATATAGGCCTAAAGAAAGTGAATATAGGCCTTTTCAATAACCTAATAGTAGCACCCTCTTTAGGCCGTTCTTAAATGGGTTTTGCATCAACTTCGACTCTTAAGAACTGTTGATCCTTTATCAGGAAGGTCTAAAGAATATTTCTACGAAGTTTCATTAATGTATGTAAGACGTGTTTTAAATGTGCAAAAATAGCGCCCTCTTTAGGTCGTTCTTAAATGGGTTTTGCACCAAATTTGACACTTAAGAATTACCGATTCTTCATCAGGAAGCTCTATGGTATATTGCCAAAAACTTTCATTGATGTACTCAAATTGTGATTTAAATGTGACAGTAGCGGCCCCTTTGAGCCCTTCTTCAATGCATTTTGCACCAATTGCGCCATTTAAGAATGGTACATCTGTAATCACAGTGCCAAAATGAAACTTTTATCACAGGTTTGATTGATGTACTCCAAAATGCAATTTAAACCGGATTTGGGGGGCAGTTCAAGCTGTGCCCCCTACTCAACGCACCAACTGCATAACTTAAGAATGACCATTCGGGATCCCCATCATACTAGCTGATGATTTTAGCTATGAAACCTTTTGTACTCGAGATGTAGTACAAATCTCTGTGAGCTCCCGCACTATTTGTCACAAACGGTACATACCTGTGGGTCCCAGTATTTAAGACATCCCTTCGTGACTGCGCAGCGAGCGTGGGCCCTGCACATGTCTTGGCCGCAGAAGTTCCTACTGCGGACCCTGCAAAAGTTGTTCCCACACTCGGGATGCTCCTCCTGCAAAGAAAGAAAAGCATATAAGTATTCGGTGAAATTCTCAGATTTCATCATACATATTTTTCAAAAATATTTAGCTTAGGATAGGGTAAGCTAGAAAAAGAAAAAGACACCTACTTGTGTCTCCTGTCCAGCCCATTGCTGTGACCTTCAATATTGAATAAATTCTTAATGAATTTGGGAAGATAATATCCTTGTATATAAAGTGTCTTCTTAACACTGTCTTCTAGATTCAATATTGGGGAATTGGTAATGGTTGTTAACCATTAAAAAGGCAGAGAGAATCGCTCTCTTAAATGTGATGGTCTCACAATGGGCTGCCCATGAGCACCATGTAGGTTAGAATGAAAAAATTAGTATGGGCTACAGCACTGACTGCCGGCGGCATGCCGCCAGTACTGCCATGCCGGCCGGCATATGCCGGCGTGTTCTGGGCTATAGAAGGCAAGCACTGCCTTCAGGGTGATGGGCGGCAGGTCGCCGGCAGTTGCTCTGCCGGCAGCATGCCGCCAGTACTGCCGTGTCTAGGTACCAGGCTTGTGGAAGGCAAGAACTGCCCTCAGGATGAAGGGCGGCAGGTCGCCGGCAGTTGCTCTGTCGCCGGGAGCCAGAGGGACCTTCTATCAAGTAGGACCCGGCGACAGCTGGCGGTTAACTATTTAGACTTTGGGTGGACGGCTGCCGGCAGACAACACAGCTGCCGGTGGTCGGTCAGAGCATGCCTATTGCCTTTGGTCGTTGATCAGCGGCGACCAAGGCAAGTGGCGGCAGAGCTAACTGCCGGCAGGCGTCCAACATGGCTGCCGGCAGCTATGAGCTGCCGGCAGTCGGCCCAGACTGGGGAAAGGCAAAGGAAAAGAAGGATGGAGGAAGGCAAAGACTCAGCCTTGCCGGCCTACATCCGGAATGAGGGTTTAAATGGAAGGGGGAATTAAATTCGGGCTTCCATCCGACCATATCCCATCCATATTGGTAGCATGTATATGGAAGGCAGTCCAAGGGAGGGCTGAAGAACACTCAAAGACAGATGGGGGCTCCTGCCGGCAGCTGGCTCAGCCGGCGGCAGGCAGGAGACCCCAGGCAAATTCTTCAGACTACCCATAGGATCGAATGTAGAATGACGGCCAGGGTATGTGAAGGCTAGGCCAACACAAAAAGGACAGCAGGGGAGGGGCAAGGGTCCTATAGGTGAGGTAATACCTGAAGGTATACCTACCTGGGCGATTCTGATCCCATTGAAGACAACCTCCTAGTTGGGGAATTCAATTCCCCAGGTTGGGTTAGTCTAGGTGAGAAGGCGACACCCAGGATGCAATCTCAAAGGGAACGGAATCTCGTACCAGAGATCTTAGGCAGGGGAAGAATTCAATTTTTCGGCTTAAGATCTACCAGCACAGGACTGTCCGCTAGGCCAAGGGGGGAGGAATAGTCATACAAGACCTCCGGGGTAAGGCCTAGGGAGGTCTAACCTCCTGTAAAGGCAACCTAACCCAACCTGGGAAATCATTTCACCAAGACGGACGGATGCCAAACACAGACATTCTACTCTGATGTCCCGTTCTAAGCTCGAAACCGACTCAGTGGTTAAGAGAAAGAAACGGGACACCCCAGTAAAGATTTGCCAGAACTCAGTTCAGGGCAAAGCTAACTAAGGGTAGCCTAGGCTAGTCAGAGGGAGAGGAATTGCTCTTAAATCCCACCAGGAGATTGGTATTGGCTTGAAAGGTATAGGAGGTGTCAGTCTCCCCTTAAAAGACAATACAAGAGCAATTGGGGACATGTATGAAAGTATACTAAAGCCCCTAGGCTAGTAGCCTAGGTGCAGTGAGAATCGTTCACCGAAACTCTCTCCTATACTATCTTGGAAGAGGAAAATTAAATGCTGTAATATCTTAAATGTATGAAATATTGCCTGAGCTTCAGTAAAACTTTACCAGGAAGGTTATGTCATGCATGAAGTGTGAAAGTGCCTAGGCTAGGAAGCCTAGCACTCATGAGGCTCAAAATACTTTAGCCAAATTCACGACAACAAGGAGATAATATAAAAATCCCTAGCTAAATTGCTAAATAGCTAAAGTTAAGAAGCAAGTGATGCTGGGAAAGTCGTTTTGGCTAACTAAATGTACAAAAAGAACGACCGCGTCCATGACGCCATATTGCTGGCAACACCTCTTGTTACGTTAATTACGATCTCAATCGAAGAGTAAAACTGGCAAGAGTTTACATTTACACAATTCAAAGATATTACTTAACTTTCCAGAGGCAGCGAAATAAATCCAAAATAGCGAGAGATAACACGGGATAAACACCGGTCAGCAAAGCTACAAGGGAAAGAATGGCTAGATGGCGCCACGAGGCGGCAGGGTGGCGCCTATTTACAGTACAGTAAGAGCGTTGCCTTAATAACGGCTCTCCTATATTCTTGCCACTTTTTCCCCTCAAAGCGAAAACGCTATTAGGGGTGTAGATAGCTATGAGACGTGTCAAGAATACGTCCTCTGATTTTATGCAATATCCCCTATTAAAAATCTTCAAGGGATATTCGCTCCAGGAGTTAGAATTCTGGATACCTTTGGTAAATTCTCTGGGATATATCACTATAGTCAAATATAACCTAGGAAGCTACCAACGAAGGAACTTCCATCAGGACGACATGGCCTGAGCCCAAAAATAATACATTTATGACGTGTGATAGTGGTCTCAAAATGGCCGCCTCCGGTGTCGGCTACGCTTAACCAAACACACTTAAATTATACAAATTTAACTGTGAGTAGGGAGCCTTAAAATTATACACAGGAAAGATTAGATACTCAACTTTCCAGAGGCTGAAGATGCTGGAGATTGCATGATAATATTCCAAAATCAGTAACAAACACCGAGAGAAGCGTTGGAGCGCACTTTGCTTAAATGCTACAGATTAAAGGAATGACGGGCCGTAGTAGTACGGAGAGGAGATCCACCGGGTACCTTGATAGCAGCTCCCCTTTTGGTCACCACACTTCCCCCTAAAACAGTTAAATTTATTCGGGGTGAAGATTGCTATGTGTTGTATAAAAAAATACCTCCCCTGATATTATGCGATATCCTTAAAGATATATTAAGGATACTTGTGCCAGGAGTTAGAATTCTGGAGACCTATGGTTAATTCTGTGGGTGTATCACTGTAGTAAATATCCCTTAGAAAGCTACCTAAAGGAACCTTCCAGCAGGACGACATGGCCGAGCACAAAAAGTAAAGTATAGACCGACAGTGGGCCCTATTAGGCCACCCATTATCAAAATCCATCTAGGGTAAAGTCCTAATATTGCACTATGAGGTGAAAGTTAGAAGAGAATGGGTCTCAACTTCTTACGAGGTAAATGGGTCATTGAATTTCATGATTTTCCTTAGATTTCGAGGATTTGACTCCTTGCATACTTCTGCCATCATGATTTATCTATTCAGCCCCTTAGAAATAGGAAGTGTGAAGCTTGAAATTTAAAACCCTTTCACCAAACATCTCATTTCTTCGATATTAGCCCTAGGAAACAGAATAAAACTGATATTACTTTATAAATCCTTAATGGTTCTTTGTATAAAGAACCAAAGTAAATTAACTTAGTAAAGTACTGGTGTTTCCTCAGTTAGGCAATGTTACAACGCACTTCAAGTAAAGTTTGTACAATATTAATGAAACTTTTCTCCAAAATTAAGCGAATTTTTACTTACTGTACATGATTAAAGATAATGGCACCATCGAAAGAGTTAGTAAACAAATTTGAAAAGCTTATTGTATAGTAGTTCAAAATCACCAGAATAATTAGCACTTTCGTTTCTTACGTCTGCTCCAGCAGCTACAGTATCAATCAACGGTATTAATATATTCGCAGGTTTTCAGTTCAATTCTATAATGATATGTTGGAGAAAAATCATAATTTTCAAAAAATTACTAAAGTAGCCTACATATAAGACTTTTGGGTAAAAAATTCTCATAATAACCAAACCATAAGAAAAATTTGGTGAACTGCATTTTCGTGATAGTAAAAGAACCTTTCTACAAACGTAATGTTGAAATACAGTTTCTAAAAATATAAGGTTGTAGCAAACTTTTCAAGAATTACAGGTCAACAGAGATCATTTTGAAATTTCAACAATTACTTTACTTACTTTCAAACTTTCTGGAAGGATATGAGGAATCATCGCAATAAGAATAGATTTTTCAAGCAATTAGATTAAGATGATCAATTATAAACACTGCATCCAGCTCCTAGTAACTAAGACCTTAATAAACAGATGATATAATAATCAAACAAAAACAAGGACAGTTTTATTGCAAAATATACATATACTGTATGTACATTTATATATACACTACTTTGATAATTCTGACAACCCTTGCACCAACAGTACAATTCAAAGAGTAGCAATGCCTGTAATATATATAAGGCTTGGTGGTTTATGTGATATCTAAGTCATGGAATAGAATTGGAAGAGTATATTGAAGAACACTGAAGAGCTACCGTAGCTAAACCATTCCTACGTGGATCTTCGTATCTAGCAAATTTCAACGAGATTTTCCGAAATGACTAACCTCGATATGTTAAAATATGATGACATGCTTTTAATACATTAAGGATATAATGCTCGTGATTGCCCATGATGAAAAAACTATTGATCATCTGAACAGCAATGAAATAGGCACATTTTACCAACTATCTTTTGTTTTACTCATCAGTACAATATAAGAATTTCTTCTAGTGGATGCTCAACTTCTCTATAATTCACTACAATTTCATATAGTTTTAATCACAATCAGCAAGCTTCCAATTCACTTTCAGAAACTGGAAATTCAACCATCGCAACACTATCTACCATCGATGAACTTTACTGTCAAAACACACACAAATCATAGCAGTAGTGTAACCATTCGAAAATCACCCTGCATACCATTTCAACTGGCCAAGTATGATTTTCAACGGATATTACACAAAATAAAGAAAAATATATGACATTTTAAAGTAATTGTAGGTGTAATAGACTAGGTTATAATACAGTATATAAATGAAATGAATATGAGAATCAAGTAGAGTCTAAAGAGATGTCAACTGAAAATCTCATGCGAAGTTTAGGTTATGCTGAAACATGTGCTTTTCAGCATTTAAGAATATGTATATAAAAGTTCACATGACTAATGTATATATATATATATATATATATATATATATATATATATATATATATATATATATATATATATATATATATATATATATTTGTGCTCTATTTTATTATTTAACACAGAGGATGGTATATGCATTACATGGAGAACTTTTGATTTGTGATCTCCCTGCATTCATTTACTGCTTCTGAGCTGTGCCAATAAAAATGCATATTTTGAATTGTGAAATGTATAAATGCATATTTTAAATTGTTAAATGTAAATGGTTCATATAAGCAAATACACAAAAATAATGTACATTATCAATGTCTCCATTTTCACTAGTAATATATTTGTGTTGAATAATAAAGCCAAGTTACTTATAATTTTTCAATAATCTTTATATTCACCAGTCCTCATCTTTATACCCTGAAGTACTACAAAAGGATTGTAGATCTAATTCCCCACTGGATTATAACACAATTTCAATGGACCAACTGTATTGTTGTATTTTCTTTTCTTTAATATGATTAATTTACATTTAATCGTATCAGTAATCCAATTTTCAGGTTACTGCTGTAAAAGCAATGATTAGCAAACTAAATTTTCATTAAAAAACAAAGATGACCTCAACTATTCTTTAATCTGAGTCTTTTGATAATGTACAGTAGTGTAATCAATTAACCAGTTGGTAAAACAAAATCCCTTTAAATATGCATACATAAAACTGAACCATCTGTTAAGTATACTGTAATTTTCTTCAGTAAAATAAATATCATAATACAGTATATACAAAACTAAAGCTAGTATAAGACTCGTTTTGAATCTTGCTGACCAAAGGAAACTGTCACTAAAATACTTCTTTTGCTTTTCATGTGCAATTAACATGTATGAAAGCCACTAATGAAACAAAAATATCAACACATTCAATTTGACATTCAGTTTCTTCAAGGATTAATTCCTCTGAATGTTTATCAGTTGCTTAATTCATCTAAGGTACAGAGTATCTGTCATACTAAAGTAGGTGTATACAATATAATACAGACAACAGTGGAAGTAGGATGTCACCAAGGATTTTGGCTGTTGATTTCTCTCCTGTTTTGAAAATGTAATACAGTCTGTAACTAATCACCTCCAAGTACACAGTATCTTTTTACTAAATCTAGAATACAATGCATGCAATTTTTTGTTAAGAGAATGCATCACCCATGATTCCAGCAGCTTAATAAAATAATGTTTATATATCTACATCAAAATTTAGTTCTACCAGTTTAAATGTATTCATTATAAAATCTAAGAACTTACGTGTAATCAACAGCCAAAAGCTCAGGGTGTTAAAAAAATATATATCCCCTTGACCACATATGGGTGTTACAGGCACTACCATGGTTACAGCCTGCACTAGAGCACACTGACCATTATGAAGTACAAAGTTCAAAGCTTAGATTCTGTACCTTTAGGTTACCTTGGCATTCAAGATTTTCATGGAGACTCAAGACTTGGGAATGAAGACATCCAGAAAAAAAAAATTCTACTTCAAATTTTGTAAATGGCAATGTCCAGGTTTTTCTCTTGTTGGTATCCTTGAACATTGAGTATCATAATTTCTGGATACATTGTCATGGTAAATTCAATATTATATACAAAAATCTATTTTCGTGTTGTGCTTTTACCATTAGATCTGTAAAATCTAAAAAATTACAGAGAACAAACTATGTAAAGAAAATAAGGAAGCTGGATTCTGCCAAGGATTCTATAGGTCTATCAAGGTAGCACTTCAAAACCTTATTCATTAATAATATAAGATGCGATACTAAAACCTCGAATTAAGTGATCTCCTTTGATTATCAAATGTTACCGGAATCACACCCATTGCTAAAAAGAACCAAGACAAAGCTATTGTGGGAACCAACGAGAAAATATCTGAAATAACATTTTGCACACCATGTTACTTTCCAATGTCTTTCCTACCCATCGTGTTATACGACAGGATGTTTTGATTTAGAAATTCTAACCTTCAGAAATAGTTAGAAGTTTGCAACTACAATGAGTGTTGGGGTGAATATTAAAAATTCATTCTTCATAGTTATGAGCGTTTCATTTTTCATAGTTATGAATGTTTATAAGAGTTTAAAAGTGTACACTATAGACACTGAGAAGTGGTATAGCAAGTTTTCAAGAATCTAGGAGCTTAAAGTCACAGCGTTGTTAGGGAAGTACAGTACTTGGCATTTTGTCCGCAAAAGTAATGTTCATGTTGCCAAGTCCCATGTTTATACTATACCTAAAGGTATTAATCTAATTTTGGACAAGAGGTAACATCTTGTTTATGAAAAAAAAAAAAAAAAAAACTCTTGTCCGTCAAATTTAGGCAAGTTTTTCTAAGGGGGAGTAATATCCCAAAGTGAAACATCATCAGTCAAAGGATTGAATTTGCTTATTCTTTTGGCCAATACAGTATCTAAAATACTTGCTAGAATTGATTATGATGTTGACAAATAATTCTTGTCAAATCATGTCATTTGGTGATGCACAGTGTCAGTGAAGGTTTCTCTGCCTTTGGAATTCTAAGTACAGTAGCATCACCTGATGACAACTTGTTTATCAACCTCTCATAATACACCTATGCAAACACTCAAATAAAAACGATACTTTGATAACACAGATAAACCTATTTCAAATATACTAAAAGTGACTACTTTGTGGAAGTCAAACAGAATGAACATGCTGAAAAAGAGCATCGCCAGGGTAACCTGAAATTCAAATCTCAAAGTAATATTCCCCTTTCTGACAATGCAGGAGATTAGGATGTAAAGGATCTGTGCTTTATGTAACAGACCACAAATGTTAAAGCCCTTGATCAATAAAGTTTACAGCCCCTTTATATGACAGAATACTGTACAGAAATTACAACACACATTGCACTTACATTAGGGTAAAATATATCAGTGAAAATGTAAATAATCTGTGAATGACCCATGCCAAGTCTTGAGTGATGGCCTTTCCATCTTTTAAATATGAAACTGCATGGAGACAAAAGGTATTTCCTACTCTAAACTTGACCAAATCTGAGAGTTGATCTTTGCAGTAGTTTAGCCACAGTGAAATGACTGCGCTGGAAGAGCTTAGACACAGTAATATCTAACTAGAATAATAAAAATATGATTCTCATGTAGCCACTGGTACCAGAGAGTTCACCAATACCTCTAGACATTACATAGGGTACTTTACACATCACCAGTCACATTTGTTTTCAAATACCCAGCCGTCCAAAGCTCACTGTCGATCTGGTGGGCCCTTCTAAGATACTACAGCAATTTTCAATATATAATTGAGAGTTCTCAGCTAAGTTACGGGTAAGCTGAATGCTTATAATACAAAATATTACAGTAAAATGTATACTGGAATGTCCTCATAGAAAATCTAAGATACGTTACAGGGTTATGCAGTAAGACTATAGAAAATACAAAAGATTCTAAGAATGTACAAGAATATGATAAATGACATGAAAATGACTGTCGCCAAAAAAGGCATAAACAAATATTGCTATAAAAAACTCAAGTACATAATTCAATTAAATTTTTTCATCATATATCATATTTTGCTTAAAATCAAAAGAAATTGAAATCTAATGTTGAATTGTGTCTCCAGAAACAGCAAGTAAGACTCCATAAATAAAAGTCATCAACACAATTCACAAACTATAAATCAGGTTTAATTCTTTCAAAGTCACAAAAGATTAAATACATTAGGCCTGGTTATCCTATGAGCCTATCATAATTATGCACTTTGTTTCTTATTCAATGGTAATATAATGTAGCTGTATTGTATATCCTCTCTGAAGTACATTTTGTTCTGAAACTTAAAACTTTTCAAAATAACCAAGATTTGTTATCCAAACTGTCAATTTTGTTGATTAAATCATTGACAAAGTGGCAACGAAATGTAAAAGAACCCGGTAATTAAAGACCAGGTAAATTTAATTTGTAACTCCATTCCAAAATACTCTAACTAAAAAAATGAGAATTTTGAAAAAGTTCTATCATAATTAGTTTAAAAAACTGGCATTTGTAAGCATAAATTTCTTCATAAGTATAGCTGAATTGGGACTAATTTATACCATAGAAGTACCCTTGCTTGTATATGGAGTGTATGGGTATGATGTTTTGAAAAGCAAGACAATTTTTCTTAGCTTCAGTTTCATGTACTAAGCTAATATCCTAGTACTGTAGAGCACTTCGCTGTAAGTGGCATGCACTCAAATAAAACATTCTAGTGCCTTGCATCCATATGTGAAGAGATGAATTAAAAGTAAATGCTGAAGTTACTATCTTTTAGTTCTATGTACATTCCTGCTGAAAATATTAAATAAAACAAGTCAGACAGCTTGATGAAGCGATTGAACGTTATACGTAACCAGAGGGAATAGTTGTCTAAACTTAAATGAAGCCTGATAAAAAGATGATACAGGTTATCATTGAAGTCTCCTAAAATATATCTTACCAAGTATCGTGTCCTTGTGGACTTCATGTCCTTAAATCACTTCACTATATATATATCCTAAAACTACGAATGCCTTATTTGGTCACAAAAAATATATTTATCATAATAAACCAACACATGCATTACAGTACCCACTGTAAAGGCCTAGAAAGTCTCTAATAAAAGACTCATCAGTCATACACCAACACCATTTTCATAAATATGGTTTGTCTTGAATATTAATTAAAATTCAAAGGGTTACATTTCATGTTTAAAGTGTCGAAAGTGAAAAAATTCAACCGTATTTTTTAAAAACATAGGTAGATACCAGATACAGTAATAAAATATCTTTATAAAAACAAATCGGATGAAAACTTTTGGTGTCATCAACATAATGCGTAACCACTTATCCCTCTCCCACTCTTTCGAGTTTAATGGGTCCAGACCGGATAATTTGTCACAGTGAGTTAAATTTACCTTCTCTAAAAAAAGTATATAAAGGTATTCCTGTTGTCATCACTTTCACCCCACTTTTCTGTCCCACTTCGATGGAGCGGTAGAGGTTATCATAGGCGTTGGCTTATTCATGTCACCACGTACCACATCACACAACAACATGACTAATCATTGTAAATGCTGTGCGTGATGTATGTCAGTTTTAGGAATACATCACAGTAGAACACATGATTCCTTATATTATGAATGACACAAACATACAGTGACGTTCCAGTTTCTAACCTGCTGATGATAATCTAACATTCTTGAACATCTAAACATTGAAAACGCAGTACTGTATTTTGTTTTGTTTTCCAAATTTCTCGGTTCTAAAAAGTGAGTAGGCAGTACAGTAGTAGTCTTATAAATGCTGACGATCACACATTTTTCCTATCATATTTAGAACCATAAAAGTAGCCTCAGGACCGGCCATTCTGGGCAGTTTTCCCATTTTTGCTTTTTATTAGCTCATCAATCACTGCTACGTTGTTCTCGGACGAATCCTTCTTAATGCTATCGGGAGAATCTGTGTTGTCACCTTTGGACGTGTCATGACCGGAAACATTGTTCTGCATATCCTCCCTTACATCCTTGTCTGGAAGATGATCGAGGTCTTCGTCAAGTGTGATGTCAGTGTGGTCCGAATGCAATGTAGGGTTTTCGTAGAAATGGTGCCTTGAGTCATTTTCATGTGTGTAATAAAAGGCTGTATGGCGATTGTACATTACTATGCCTACTACTAAGATGATGAGTAAGAGAATAACTACCACTGCTGCAGTGACTACTGCAAGCACCAGAGAGAAACTTGAGGAACTTGCACTCGCAGCAGCCACGTCAAATGTTCCTTCGGGGCATGGTTGGAGCTCTAACCCATCTATTTCAATTATAGGCTTATCATACATTTCTATGGGAGACTGACATTTCAAACATTTGGGAGCATCTACATCCGGCTGACAGGCTTCTCTAAAGGACTTTGTATTATTAAGCCAAATTTTCAAGTAGGGAATGTGGCATTGGTCACAAGACCAAGGATTGCCATCTAATTCTACATTGTGGACACGATCTAAACGCCTCAAAATAATTTCTGGCAATCCTCTCAAATCATTCTTGCGGAGGTCAAGGATGTGTAAACTTGGCAGTGAATGAAGAACATCAACAGGTATGTACCGAAGGCCATTGCTGGACATGTTAAGAACCTCTAGTTTAGCCTGGGAGGCAAACATAGTTGGCAACAACTGATTTAGATGCATATGGCTAAGATTCAACTTTTTCAGTTTTATCGCTCGCTTAAGAAGGTCTCTTATGTGCTCTACGCTGAGCCGGGTGCTTCCAATGCTGAGTTCATGCATGTGGCCAATGACCGGATTCAGATGGCGAAAGGAGGAAAACTGCAGTTTATTATTGGAAGACAAGTCTATTGCTAGAACAGCAGAGTCTTCAAAGGCCATACGTGAAATCTTCTCCATCCGATTTCTTGAAAGACCAAGTTCTTGTAAAGCCAGTCCTTTAAAAGTATAATCTTTCAGCTCAAAGATCCGGTTCCCATCAAGAAAAAGATGTTTCAAATAATCAAGATCCATGTATTCTTCTGGGGCTAACATTGTGATATGATTGTTACGGAGATCTAGTGTCTCTAAGCGAGGCACAACTCTGTAAACAAGAGATTTTATCATCATCAAGCCACAGTCTGCACATCGCAGTGTTGTCAGTGAAGGAAGATCCTTTAGTACCTCTGGTTCCAATTCTCGAATTGGATTTCCACTAAGATCTAATGTCTTCAGGCGGTTCAGCAGGAGAAACATTCGAGGAGGAAGTCCACGTAACTTGTTTCTCGCCATTGTCAGAGTTTCTAGATTCTCCAGCGACATAAACGTTGCTGAGGCCACAGAGTTGACATGGTTGTCATCAAGGTGCAGAGACTGAAAGGAAAGGTGAAAATTAGTAAATGTGATACTGTAATTATGAATCTGCACATAATTCTTAAGATTTTTTTTTTTATTTTGGGAAAACCCTAACAATAATGCATCTATAATTTTTAAATAATAAGATAGAAAATAACATTAAGTGTTAGTCCTGCAACACTGTCAAGAAAACAGTGTTAAGAAATTTCTATTAATGCAACAAGTCATCACGAATTCCATTCTAGTGTATATTTGGTTTGGAAAGGATAGACTGTAGTTTCAGCCAAAAAATTTAAAGATGGTCATGTTAAATTGAAGTCTTATAAGTTGAGGTCTGCTGAGCAAGTCTGGTAATTTCAGATTAGTTAAGCTAAGGCCTTATAAGTTGAGGTCTGTTAATATGAGGTCTTATAAGCCAAGGTCTACTAAGATCAAATCTTATAAGTTGAGCTATTCTAAGCTTAAAGCTTACAAGGTGAGGTTTTTTAAGCTGAAGTCTTATAAGTTGAGGTCTGCTAAGCCGAAGTCTTATAAATTGAGGTTTGTTAAGCTGAAGTTCTTTTGTAATCCCACTTAATAAGAAATAATAAACAACCAAAGAACAAAATAATATTTATTTTTTTGCATTTAGCGTTCTTGCATTACCCATTTAGCGTTCTTGCATTACAGGAAGTCACTCCCACACAATTTTAATTCCACATTCCATAATCACCCACATCTGAAAACTTCTGAAGTTTTCATTAGACAAGCAGCTTGTCATATACATGTATGCTCAAAAACATGTTACCGCTAAACTTGATATCAGTTATCACAGTATATGATAATAACCTAAAAATTAAAACTTTCCCGTGCAAAGTTTGAACGCCAGAATGAATACCATCGAACACCACTACTCGACAAAACCTTAAGCCCCGCCCCTTCCTCTCATTTGCGTTTACACAAAAGAAAATGATTTTATTCTAATTCACCCAGTTCAACCGAAATAAATTATATTTTTACAAGCTAAGGTTTGCCAAGCTGAAGTTGAGGTCTGTTAAGCTGAAGTATTATAATTTGAGATCGGTTAAGGCAAAGCCTTATAATTTCATCTGCTATCGCATAAAATAGTATTTCATGTTTCACTTTCATCCAATAATTCAAAGTCTTCATAAACTATAGACAAAAAGAAGATAACAGATCTAGTGATAAATGACTACGGTACTGTATTAAAATAGAACCTAGTCTTTCATTGTCACATAATACTGTATTATATCTAATTTGCAGACAGAGAAATGCGCACTGATAGATGTATAGAACTGACATTATTTTTCTTTACTTATAAATAATGGAATTCTCATTAAGATAATTTCTAAAATGCTCGAAAAAAAACTAACTTGATTACACTAGAGTTAGATATATAAATGTAGATAATATAATTAGTACTATAGATCACTTTAATTTTTATCAATAGTAAGTTATTGAACTTGATATAAAATGTGCCTTTAATGGAAAATGAGAGGCAAGAAATTTTGTAAACAAAATTGTGAACTGTGGAGAGTTATCTTTAAAAAAAGATTTGCAATTTATGTTTTTTATTCTTAAGATATATTAGTTTAATAAAAAGAAGTTTGAATTCTTACAGCATGCTAGAAAATGAAAGCTAAGTTTTTGCATTTCCTCTTGCTTTCATTACTTGCAGTTCACTGGAAGCAACTTACTAAAATTTGCAATAATCTGTAAATGAATAAAGTCAGTAAACAACAAGGTCACCTGTCCAATTGCTAACAGTGACCCATGTTCTGAAAAGCTGGTCTTACTTTATGAAGAAGAAAAAAATAATAATTACATTAACAACAAAAGCAATAAAGTCAGAACACCAAGACACTTTTCTACTAACCCCATTTAACCTCAAGACTCTGAAATACTATAGTCACTGTTATACCTGCAGTTAATTCTAACAGTCATATCTTCTCCATTATAAGGCTCAATACTACACAATAGGGTATTCTAGAAGATTTGTCCCAGCTATGACATAGTTGTGGAATGATCTTCCTAATCAAGCGGAAATTCAAAAGTTCAAACAGGCTGACATACTGTAAGTATTTTTTATAGTTTATATATGAAGGATCTATTTTAATGTTGTTACTATTCTTAAAATATTCTACTGTATTTTGATTGTTCATAACTTCTCTTGTAGTTTATTTAGCTCCCTTCCTCACAGGGCTATTTTTTTCTGTTGTAGCCTTTCGGCTTATAACATCCTGCTTTTTCCAACTAGGGTTGTAACTAAGCTAATAATAATAATAATAATAATAATAATAATAATAATAATAATAATAATAATAATAATAATAATAATAACCAAAGACTTCTGACCTCCGCAAAAGGTTAATGGAGTCGTTCATAGCCTAAGATCTATCTGAGGTGAAAATTCCTTCAAAATCCGTCAAGTAGTTTTAACGTAATCCTGTCCACAGACACGCAGAAAAATAAATAAATAAATAAACTGGAATCCGGACCCGGATCTGGGTCATTTCCAAAATTTAATAGGATCGTCCATGACCTAAAATCTATCTGTGGTGAAAATTTTTTGAAAATCCGACGAGTAGTTTTTACGTTATCTTTAAAATGGCGAAAAATGCAAACCCATATCTGGATTCGGATCATCTCCAAAATTTAATGGGGACGTCCATGACCTTAGATCTATCATTGGTGGAAATTTCGTCAAAATCCGCCAAGTAGTTTTAACGTAATCCTGTCCACAGACACAGAGATAGACAAATAAATCAATCAATAAACCGACTCGGTCGCATAACCTCCTTGGTGGAGGTAATAATAATAATAACAACTAGCCAAGGCTCAAAATCCCTGACCACTAACCTCAAGCGACCTCATGCCCCTCAGATGAGAGTCAAGAAGAAGAGTGATATTGTTGTTGGTCAAATTGAGGAGCCTTAGGTGGCGTAGACCCCAGAAGGAGTTTTCGCCAATGGCCGGGACGTTAGACCGAGTGATGTGGATCTCCTCCAGCTGCGACAGCGTCGAAAAGATCGGGCCGACCGTCAGGGTGTTGCTCTGGTCTTCGGGCGCTGTGATGGTGAGAATCTGTGGATAATAAGGCGAAGTTTAATGATTCGGTTGGAAGAAAAATGGACGGGTTATACTCAATACGTACGACAAACTTTAAAGGTTCAAAGGTCACTCATGAATGACAGAGGCCAGGGACAGTGGCAATGTCTCTCTCTCTCTCTCTCTCTCTCTCTCTCTCTCTCTCTCTCTTAGGAATAGCATTCTCTTGTTTGCTGATATGTATGGTCGTGCTTTTAAAAATTACAGGTCTCTTCTGAATTGGAGAGGCAATGGACAGTGTCAATGCTCTTGCAGGACAATTTCAGAGACTGACCATATATACATATGATCAGCGCCCAAGGCACTTCTCCACCCAAGCTAGGACCAGGAAAGGCTGCTGATACCTCAGCAGGTAGGACTATAGGCAGACCCAAACCTCCACCATGCTTTGCTTACAAGGATGGTGAGGTTGTAGACACTAGAAGAAACTACCGAGGTTGAGGGTGACTCGAACCCAGATCCGGGAGATAGCTTGGCAGAGACGTTTCCAATAAGCTACTTTTTAGGTTATAAGAAGGTATGGATTGAACTATCGTAAAAGGTGGTGGATTAAATCTCAGTTGGTGAAGTAAATCATATTAAATCATATAGTGACATGGTTTGACATGGATTAAAACAAGGTTTTGTAATGGATATTTGTGCTTGATACAAGGAACGACTACTGTACTAACAAAGATCAGTTTCTCTTTCGCAAATGAAAACAAACACCAAAAATATTTTCTGATATATTCAAAATACAAAAATTTCCCTCCACAAACATCAAAAGGAGAAAAGAATGATGACTTTATTTTCGTATTTGGGAAATGTTGCATAAACAGATCACGTAACAAATTCTATTTTGTTACCCATAATCTATCCAGCTATCCATTCATAAAAATCAAAATATAAAAAGGGGGTTATTTCTTCCCGTTTGTGAGATGTTCTCAACACGACTCGACCACCAATGAAATTCGTCCTTTTCCCAAAAATCTTCGTCCAACCAGCCTTATTTTTAAACCGATCGATATGGGAGTCTCCGTGCTATTTTCTCTTTAAATTTCGTATTCATCTTTTATGGTTATTTCTTGGATGTTCCAACACAATTTCTAGAATACATGAATATTTTCGCTACCCTTAACAAGTCCTGGCGTTTTATTATATACTTTCAATTTTTTTCTTTTCTATTTTGTTTTCGTTGTTTTCTTTGCTCCATTTGGTTTTAATTCTACGAGGGAAAAACAACGTATAATAGAATTTAAAACAAAAAATATTATTCTTCTATGAGCGTAAGTCGACATGTATTAGTATTTATAGTCACGAGTAGTGTGTATACAAGTTTAGATACTTTCTTTTTATATTGTTATGTATATACATTAGTATATATATCATATAATTTTATGGACACTCATGTGTATATATGCTTTTCATAAGTATGGGGCTATGGTTAACAGCGTCTAGCTTTAGAATTCAATACTTCAAGCAAGCAACCGACCTTTGTACACCGGAGTGGCAATGGGTCCCAATAAATTTCAAGAAACCAAGATAGGTGAGGTAAACTCCAGGGTAATAACTGTCTCGATTCTAGACTGTATGACCACCAAACATGTTCTACGAGAACAAATATACATCTACAAAATATATATTTCTTGACGTTGAGATATTTGATGTCAAAGGAAATTTTAGAAATTTTATGATGAGAGGAAAAGGAAGACAGCAGCGTAAAAATCAATTCTAGAAGAGCATTCCCTTCCCAGGCAGCATTGTTGTTGCTTATCTTTTTCAAACCATCAAGGACCAATTGCTTTGATTTCACCCTTTATTAAAAAAAAGCAAATCGCTGGCAATGTAACGGACAGTGGAAAATTGAGTTTGCCCATTTCTCTCGAGTGCCCTCATGGTGTTTACTGACACTTGCAATCTCAACCCTTCACTTTGAGAACTCGCTGTTGGTTCATCGAACTTCATTTGACGTACTTGTATCTAAAGGGTGACTTTGCACCCTCATGTAGCAAACACACTTTTGGAAAAGTTACCTCGTGTTTGACATTCCAGAATTTGGGCGACTTGTGAAGAGAGCAAATGTTGATTAATTTCTTTGAAAAAAAAAATGGTATTTAAAGCATTGTGTATGTCATTTTTGGTTTCCTTATCTTATTCCATCAAAATTGGCATGCAAATATATAATTATGGTAATAACTAGTCTTTTTTCATAATTTATATGACATTTATTTTTTACATTGTTACTGATCTTCAAATATTTCATATTTAGTATTCATTACTTCTCATGCAGTTTATTTGTTTCCTTATTTTCAATTCTCACTGGTCTATCCTACCTGCCATGAAAGGAGAATTCTTTATCCATCCACTGGATTCTCCTTAATCTAAGACACTGATAAATTCAAACCTGAGGTACCCTGTCATAACTGGCGATGGAGTTTCTTTTACCTGGATACCGTTATTAACTATGTCAAAAGCTGGCCAGTGGCACTCACAGGGATAAAATGTAACTTACAGGAGACGTACGCTGGTTGACCAAAGATCGTTAATGATAAAAGTCTGGGCAATTTTTCAAATGATTTAGGACAGAGTTTTACACTTATGGATAATTTTCAATATTATTTCACATATTATAAACGTATTTGAACTGTTTAAAATGAATGATAAACATTTTGTTAACAATTGTATCTGAATAATGATTTACTGTAAACACTAATGTTATAGGAATGGGGTCTAACCCCAACAGCATTGATGACTGAACATTCTGAATGATCTAGGAGAAAGTTAACGATCAGCTAACCAGCCCACTAGCTCTATCAATTGCCAATGCTGGTTCCCAAATCTCCCAATTCCTGGACTACCATGTACATAAAAAAAGGCACTCTTTTCGTAAAAGGGCACATGCCAATAATGTTAAAAATTTTAGAAGAATATTCTTCATACACGTTTTAAAATTGATAAATAAAAATAGGTAAAAATACCCAAAAATAATCTAGAATGAGAATGACCCTTACTTTTGTGTCCCGTTCCATTTCGAAGACGGGAATAGGATCCGTCAGGCTTCCGTTGTCGCACACGACAGTCTTTCGTCCGCTCCCGTCGTAGTCGCACTTGCAATACCTAGGGCATCGTGCAGACGACACCCACGTAGGAGCCACGAGAACGACCAGCCATACCACCCTCCACGCCCATGAGTGTGGTCTCGTCATAGTGCTGAAAGATGAATGGACGGGTTAGTTATTGAGATGAGGAGACGCGAGAATGAATGCGCGTGAATGATGGGTGAGAATGGGAGTTAACGATGAAATGAATGTGAAAATATATTCTACATACTGAATCTTCAGCAGCCATTGTCTCGCCCTCCCTGGTCCTAGTTTCATGGATAGAGGGATTGGGCGCTGATCATATATGCATATGGTCAGTATGTAAGATATTGTCATGTTTGCCTCTGCCATTCATGCGTTACCTTTAAAATGTTAAAATAATGAATGGAATGTAAAAGTGAGAACAAACAGGAGTACCTGGTCGATGAAAAAGGTTGTGAGCGTGAAAAAAAAAAAAAGATAACAGGACACTATACATAAATGAAGAAAAAATATCTTCCCTGACTGAAGAAATGTAAACACAAAAGTATCAACAATAAAATAATATCATGAAGGAGAAACATGAAAAATTAAGTTAAAGGCCTCTTACAAGATGACAACAGATTCTGAAATTCTGCTTCTATTACAAGTCAAATACTGAATGGCAACCCTGGTCCCGACACCAGGACTCAGGCATAATCTAGGTTACCTTAGGTCAAGTTAGATTAACTATGCATTGTTAAACCCCAAAAGGGATCGCCATATGAATAAAGAGTAACTTGCTCGGCATGATTATAACGTTGACGAGCATACACGCCTCCACAGAGAATTTGCCATAAAGTTACACTATTTCTTCAAGATTTTATGTCTGCATCCCAAAGTACTTTTGATAATCTTGAACCCAGAATATAACATATCAATATATTTATTTAACTATAATATATATATATATATATATATATATATATATATATATAAATATATATATACATACATATATATATATATACATATATATATATATATATATATATATATATATATATATATATATATATATATATATGTATATATACTCATATAGGCCTACATATATCTTAACAATCCATATTTGCCAACGGTTATGTAAGTAAATGAGCAACCTGGTGGAGTAACGAGAACTTTGGGTGTGGAGGAAATGCCTCCTTAAATCTAGATCAGTGGTTCCAAACCTCCTTCTAGTGATGACCCCATTTTAGCTTCGCCATACGTTTGGCGACCTCACTCAAATATCAAGGTTATATTCTATTTTTTTTTTTCAAATACAAAAATATAATTGATTAAGGTATACTGTTTATCATTAAATAGCAAAAACCAAAAACTGCACGTATATATAATATAATTTCTTTATATAAGACACACTGCATAATAGAATGTTATTGATATGAGTAACACAAGCATTATCTTGATAATAAACAGTGATGTTCTTCATGAGATGGTTAGAACTGCGTTTCCATGGCCAGTGTCTCAATCCGCAGTGATGTTTTCGATACAGTACAACGTAGTTCATCTTCAACATGGAGATTAGTTCTCAGCTTCGACTTTATTAAAAGTAAAGATGAAAAGGTCACCTCACACATATGCCAAAGAAGAGGGCATAACATTTTAAGCATACCTTCAGCCAAATTTGGATATCAAAATAACTGCTTTATGCAAAACTGAATCTCTGTTAGGGAATTAAAGTCAGCTTTGGCAATTTCAGATCTAATAAGATCAATAAATTCGTATTAATATCTTTCAGGAACATTTTCAATTGTTGCACCAAATGGTTTATTTGAGGTAAGGTATGGGATAACTGAGGCTTTTCTGGAAAATATTGGTTAAATTCCTCTTTTAAGGTTTCCAAAAAGTAGGATCAGTAAACTTTGAAAACTGTTTTTGAATGGAATATCAGTAGGCCTATCATTTTCTTCAACAAATGCATTTAATGTGGGAAACGTACAAATTTCTCTTCCCTCCTTTACTCCTCAAAATCCAGCTGCCTTTGAAAGGCATTCAGTTCTGTTACGTGATCTGTTTATGCAACATTTCCCAAATACGAAAATAAAGTCATCATTCTTTTCTCCTTTTGATGTTTGTGGAGGGAAATTTTTGTACTTTGAATATATCAGAAAATATTTTTGGTGTTTGTTTGAAGTGGAAGATTAAGGGAATTCAAAACTGTGAAAAAAATCCACCAAGTATGCGATTTTTGCTCAATTATTCATATCACCTAAGAAACTTGAAAGTTCTGTTCTACTTTGCCGAGATAAGAATTCTCTCACCTCAGTATTCAACTAAAAGATATCTGCAAGGGATTGCCTTTTGGTAGCTACCTTACTTCAGTTTGCAAGAGAACTTCATGCTTAGAATCCATTTTTATGACACACTTCACCAAACAAGCGGTTGTTCAATGCATTTGACTTGATAAAGTTAACTGCTTTAACAACTGATTAAGATGTATAGTATGCAAAGAAGGGAAACAATTCAGTTTGAGTATGGTCATTATATCATTTCTTTTTTAGATTTATGTATACCCCCTCAGGTTGGAATGGGGAAAGGTTTGGGTAAAATCTACTGAATCCTCTTAATCCAATTATATCAGCCAAATCCCTTTAGATTATTACCGTGTCTTCATGACCCCAAGAAAATTGCTTGCCGACCCAAATTGGGGTCGCGACCCCAGGGTTGGGAACCCATGATCTAGATGAAGTTACTGGCAGCAGGTTCACGGATGGGTTTAAAGCGATTAACATGATGTCTTTCCAACTTCTACGCCTGATGTATGGCGGATGATCTTACTGGAATTAGTATGGACCGGCAGGGGTCGCTTGCCTTAGTTAGATAGGCACTCACTGCGCATCACAAGGAACTGGCTATCCTTTGATGAATCTAGCCAATGAATCCTCAATGGATTTAGTCAGACGATGGAAGATTACAGAATGGTCCCCAGTCCCGTGAGTAGCGGGGTGCTAAGAATCTCCCGGCTTATAAATACTAAAGAAAAATTGAAAATAGGTACTTGGAATGTTGAAACCATGAATCACATTGGGAAGTTACAGCAAGTGGAGAATGAATTTATGAAATATAGTTTAAATATCTTGGCCCTAAGTGAAACACGTTGTAAGGGGAATATATATATATATACATATATATATATATATATATATATATATATATATATATATACATATATATATATACATATATACATATATATACATATATATATATATATATATATATATATATATATATATATATATATACATATACATATATATATATATATATATATACATACATATATATATATATATATATATATATATATATATATATATATATATATTCAGGAAGAACAGATGGAGTTGGAAGAGAAGGGGTAGGAATGATGACACCTAGAGTAGAAGAGGCTTTAACCGAGTGGAGAGATGTAAATAGTAGATTGTTACTTGCAAAGTTTAAATCAAAGCAGTGCAATATGAGTATTATTGTTTGTTATGCACAAGCAAATGATTCCCCTGAAGAAAGGGAAGATGAATACTATGAAGAACTGCAGAGTATAATAGATGAGATCCCGGAGAGAGACATGAAAATTGTGATTGGTGACCTCAATGGTAAAGTTAGAAGGAATAATCAAATCATAGGTAATTTGATGGGTGTTGAGGGTCTTGGCGAAGTTGCCAATGAAAATGGAGCACATTTTATAAATTTTTGTTCAGCAAACAATCTTGTTATTGGAGGTAATTTTTTTTTTCAACACAAGGAATCCACAAATATACATGAACTTCACCGTGTGGCAATCACAAAAATCAATAGATCACATAGACATTACTATAGAGAGAAGGAGGACTCTGAGGAATGTAAGAAGCTATAGAGGTGCAGATATTGGTAGTGATCACCAGCTCCTCATTACCATAGTCAAATTGAAACTGAAAGCACCCAACAGAAAGTAGATAGAATACCTAAGTTTGTTTCAACTAAGCATCTAGAGGATGAGCACAGAAAAACCTTTGCAATTGAATGTAGGAATCGATTTGCAGTCTCAGAGACTTTAAGAGACGATGAACAGACAATCAACGAAGAATGGTATGATGTTAAGAACATATATCAGTCAGTTGGTAGTGAAGATTTCGGACGTGGTTACAAGGAGAAAGCCATGGATACCAAATGATACTTGGGATACTATAAAAAGGAGACAAAGACAGAAATTGGTTATTGAAAGTTTTTGAGGATATAATGAAAATTACTAGGTAGAACATCCTAAGTATTACAGTATTGATAGTGAGGTCAAAATAAAAGCCAGAAATGACTGGAGAGAGTATTTAGACAGGAAAGCAGATAAAGACAAAACTATGAATTTAGGGAATGGCTATGGTACAAGAATTGCTCATAGAATTGTTAATTAAATCTCTACGGGGGCAAAGATGAAGCATATACCCATAAAAAGATGGGTCTGTTATAATAACAGAAGATGAAGAAAGGTAACGTTGGATGGAATACTTCAGTGAAGTCATGAATAGGAGATATGAAGGGAATAATTTGATTGATCTACCTGAAGCTGAGGAAGGCCTTCATGTGCCCATGAATGAATTCATTGTGTTTGAAGTCGAAGCTATCATCAAAAGACTCAAAAGATGGAAAGCCCCTGAATACGAAAATGAAGTGACTCCCAGAATACTTGCAAGATTATTTTGTAGAATGTGGCAAAACTTGATGAATGGGAGCTGGGAGTGTTGGTGAAAATGACAAGAAAGGGAGATCTGACTGATTGCAATAATTACAGAGACATCACTTACGTTAGTTGTCATGAAAATATATAGTATGCTTATTCTAAAGAGACTTGAAAGGAATATTGATGAAAAGCTGAGAGATGAACAACCAGGATTCAGAAAAGGTAGAAGTTTTACTGACCAAATTTTCATTTTAAGGCACGTACAACAAAGTGCAGACTATAGAAATCCACTTTTGATGGCACTTGTTGACTATCAAGCTTTTTGATAGTGTGCACCGGCCAATTTTGTGGAGAGTCCTGCGTTATTATGGAGTTCCTCTTGAATATGTAAATTTGATTAAGTCTGTTCATGAACATAGTAAGAGCAAAGTTAATGTTAGTGGAGTCCTATCAAATGAATTTCCAGTGAACATTGGAGTACCCCTAGGGAATGTGTTGTCAGCTATGTTGTTTATCCTCCTCATGGATATTGTAATGAGTAGAATAGTCAGAGATGGTGGAGAAGGATTGGACTGGATTGATAATAGGAGTTGGCTGACCTAGAGTATGCTGATGACACTGTCTTTGTTAGTAAAACACCATAGGATTTGCAAAGCTTGCTTACTAGAATGATGAAATATCACATGAGGTTGGGCTTAAGATAAATAAAAGAAACAGAGACGATGAAAACGGAATATGTAATACAAGATGAAACATCATTGGAATGAGAAAGGATTAATGAGGTAGAATCATTTAAATATGTAGGAACTATGATCTCTAATATGAGGTCTTTAGAATTTGAGTTTTAATGAACGATTGAAAAAACCAAATCAGACTATGGCTATGTTGAGTAAAATTTGGAAATCATATCACCTGAAAATATATATAAGAATCATATTATAAATATGTTTAATGAGATCGGTGTTACTGTATGGACATGAGTCGTGGTATGACAATGAAACAATATTCAATAGATTTTGTAGATTTGAGAACTAAGTTCTCAGAAGAATATTGGGAGTTGAATGGCATGACCGGATTAGAAATGAAAATATAAGAGATATTACTCAAGGGCCATATGCAGATGAGATTACAGTGAGGGGTAGATGGACATGGTTGGGCATGCTCTTCGCACTCTTCAAGAGAGATTAGTTCACCAAACTTTTAACTGGGCTATACAAGGCACTAGAAGAGTTGCAAGACCCCGGCCTACATGGCTGAGGACTATGAAACGTGAAGTAGGAGATGATGAATGGAGAAGTATTGATTTAAAAGCTCAAGATAAAGACGACTGGCGATATCTACGAGGCCCTTTGCGTCAATAGCCGTAGATGA
>NC_090743.1:52209187-52216687 GCF_036898095.1 Palaemon carinicauda
CCCTGACCCGTGAGGCTGACCTGGTACCCCCGCTATTACTACACCTCTGTGCGACATCAATCTATGGGTCATGGCTGATATCGGAAGTGACCCATAGGTTCGCAAATTTTGTCCACCGTATCGATTTATTTTCCTATCTTCACTTAAGAGGTTTATTACTAACATGTAATTGTTATATAGCTGCTTTCGTCTTGGTGAAGGTAGGAGGGACTCCTTAGCTATGGCAAGCAGCTCTTCTAGGTGAAATCAAACCATTGTTTTCTAGCCTTTGTCCCATGGTCTTCCACTCTCTCGGGTTAGTTCTCTTGCTTAAGAGTATACTCAGTTTCCTTATTTCCTTTCCTCACTGGGCTATTTTCCCTGTTGGAGTTCTTGGGCTTATAGCTTAGATAATAATAATAATAATAATAATAATAATAATAATAATAATAATAATAATAATAATAATCTCGACAAATATTTTATTGACATCTGTAAAAAGTTTAACTGAATTTCCCTCAGACAGTAAAATGCAGAAATCGGCACTGGTAATGAAATTGGTCACAAGTCTTCCACTTTTCAATATAAAATTTTCTTTGAATTGAAGTATGGTGACGCGAGACAAACTTTCCCCCTGCTTTTCAAAATATTAGGAAATCACCTTGGGAAAAATTACATGAAGAAAATATATCTTAATATTTGAGAAACGTCTAATATACACATATACATTGCACATTGCGCTTTCAATGCTGTAAGGTTACTATTGTACCAGCCGTGTGTCACACAATTGTACATAATTCCTATTGTATATATTATGCTTGTATCTGCGCTCTTCCCTCGCACTAAAAAGAACCTGAATGATCATGTCTCCGGTTTTGCTCTGAACTTTGTCTGTCCCTCGAACATGCCATGTCCTGTTGCCTTGCCGTTTTGTATATAAAGAAGAGTGTTCCTTAATATATAACTCAGTCGTTTCCAATCTGCCTTTGAGTTCACAACTCCTTACTCGGCGTCGCCACATTGGTGGGAGGCGGGAGGAGCGAGTCACTCCGGGGTCACCAGCCCTTTGGTCCCCCAACGGTTGTTGAGAGAGCTGAAAAGGCGCTGCTATACGGGCGGCTGGCGACGCCGAGTAAAGAGTTGTGAACTCAAAGGCAGATTGGAAACGACTGAGTTATATATTAAGGAACACTCTTCTTTATATACAAAACGGCAAGGCAACAGGACATGGCATGTTCGAGGGACAGACAAAGTTCAGAGCAAAACCGGAGACATGATCATTCAGGTTCTTTTTAGTGCGAGGGAAGAGCGCAGATACAAGCATAATATATACAATAGGAATTATGTACAATTGTGTGACACACGGTTGGTACACTATGGTCAGTCAACATAATATTTATAACGTTATAATCTTTAACAGCCGCAAATGACCCCCATTAGAATAATATTTTGGGGGTTACCCAAAGACTATATGTATAAAAGGGATCTCAAACTCTTGAGCTGACTAAAGGATTAAAGTAAACATGAGCTGTTGTACCAGGTGGTTTTACCAGACATTAGAACAGAAGACTGACGCACATATTTATTGTACTCTAATATTTGAGAAAATATGCAAAATACTCTTTAATAAATATCGATAGAATTATGGATTTTGAATGAGCAATAACGTACACTTGAGCACATACACATATTGCGTACAGTAACGAAAAATTAATACAATGACGAATGATTAGAAGTAAAATAAAAAAAATTGTAAATGATAGTACAATAAAAAATGAAACCCAGGAACATAAACACGCAAATAAGAAGTAAAGCTGTGCATAATAAGAAGTAAGGAACTAAATAAGGAAGAAAATAAAATAATAAATGGATAAATCTGACAAGAGTCCCAAGTCGGCCATCCCTTCTCTTTAGTTCGGAGAAGACATCCTTCCGCTTGGTGGATGCTGAATCACAAAACCTGGTGGTGGAATTAGATTTGGGGTCGCCTTTTTGCAAATCCTGTTTGTTTTTCTTTGCTTTCCCCAGTTTACGCGTTGATTTATTTACTTTACTTATCTATCTTCGTTCTTGCTTTCTTTCTTCCATATTGTTTTCCAACATATTTATTCAATTAATATACTTCATTGTGCAACTGGCGGTTGGAGGAAGGGGGCGTTTACAAAGGTTGAACCTTGATGTTGAATGGCTTTTCCGGTACCAGCGTTGGGTTATAGGGCCCAAATTCTAGAAATCCAATTCAATATATATTAAATAGGGCATAATTTTTTCAACGTTGACCCTTTTAGCAGAGTTTTAGGGCATTTCAACTTTGACACTTTAATCAGTTTTGGAGGTATTTTAACTTTGATTATTATATGAGTTTTTAGGGGAATTTAAACTTTTACTCTTTTATTAGTTTTTTGGGGGCATTTCAACTTTGAACCTTTTGTCCGATTTTAGGGTTATTTCAACTTCAGTTTTGGGGGCATTTCAACTTTGATCCTTATATCAGTTTGTCGGAGGTATTTCAACTTTGATTCTTTTAGTAGTTTTTGGGGTATTTTAACTTTGACCCTTTTATCAGTTTTCGGGGTATTTAAATTTTGACCCCCTCATCAGTTCTGGGGGTATTTCAACTTTGATCCTTTTATCAGTTTTTGGAGGTATGTCAACTTTGATCCTTTTATCAGTGTTTTGGGTATTCAAACTTTGACCCTTTTATCAGTTTTGGGGTATTTCAACTTTGACCTTTTTATCAGATTTTGGTGGTGTTTCAACTTTGATCTTTTCATCAGTTTTGGGGATATTTCAACTTTGCCCCTATTATCAGTTTTTGGGGTATTTCAACTTTGACCCTTTTATTGAGTTTTTGAGGTACTTCAACTTTGACCTTTTAATCAGTTTTTGCGGTCATTTAAATGTTGACCTTTTTTACTGTATTTGGGGGTATTTCAACTTTGACCCTTTATCAATTTTTGGGGTATTTCAAAATTGACCCTTTTATCAGTTTTGGGGGTATTTCAACTTTGATCCTTTCATAAGTTTTAGGGGTTATTTCAACTTTGACCCTTTCATCAGTTTTTGGTATTTCAAATTTGACACTTTTATCAGTTTTGAGGGTATTTCAACTTTGACCCTTTTATAAGTTTTAGGGGGTATTTCAACTTTGGCCCTTTTATCAGTTTTTGTTATTTCAAATTTGACCCTTTTATCAATTTTGGGGGTATTTCAACTTTGACCCTTTTATAAGTTTTTTGGGAGGTATTTCAACTTTGACCCTTTCATCAGTTCATCAGTTTTTGGTATTTCAAATTTGACACTTTTATCAGTTTTGGGGGTATTTCAGCTTTGACCCTTTTATAAGTTTTAGGGGGTATTTCAACTTTGACCCTTTTATTAGTTTTTGGTATTTCAAATATGATCATTTTATCAGTTTTGGGGGTATTTCAACTTTGACCCTTTTATAAGTCTCATGGGGTATTTCAACTTTGACCCTTTCATCAGTTTATGGGGGTGTTTCAACTTTGATCATTTAACAGTTTTGGGGGTATTTCAACTTTGACCTTTTTATTTGTTTTAGGGGTATTTCAACTTTGACCCTTTTATCAGTTTCTGGAAGTACTTCGATTTTTACCCTTTTATCAGTTTTGAGGGTATTTCAACTCTGACCCTTCTAACAAGTTTTGGAGTTAATTCACCTTTGACCCCTTAAAAAATTTTGGGGAATTTCAACTTTTACTCTTTTATAAGTTTTTGGAGGTTTTTAAACTTTGAATCTTAATAAGTTTTGGAGATATTTTAACTTTGATATTTTTATCAATTGTTGTACTTTTTATCAGATCTTGTGGTACTTCAAACTTGACTGTTTTATCAGATTTTGGGGGTACTTCAACTTTGACCCTCTTATCAGTTTTTGGGGTATTTCAACTCTGACCCTTTGATCAGCTTTTAGGCGTATTTCAACTGTGACCCTTTTATCAGTTTTGGGAGGTATTTCGACTTTGACCCTTTTATCCGTTTTTAGGAGCATTTCAACTTTGACCCTTTCATCGGTTTTTGGGGTAATCCAACTTTGTCCCTTTTATCAGTTTTTGAGGTATTTCAACTCTGACCCTTTTATCATTTTTGTGGTATTTCAACTTTGACCTGTTCATCAGTTTTGGGCGAATTTTAACGATGACCCATTTATCAGATTTTATAGAATTTGATCTTTGACCCTTTTTCAGTTTTGGGGGGTATTTCAACTTTGATCCTTTCATCCGCGTTCAGGAGTATTTCAACTCTGACCTTTTTTATTTTTTTTTTTTGGGGGGGGGGGGGGGTATTTCAACTTTGACACTTTCATCAGATTTTTTAGTTTTTCAACTTTGATCCTTTATCAGTTTTGGGGGGCATTTCAATTTTGATCCTTTTATTGGTTTTCGTGGTTATTTCAACTCTGACCCTTTCATCAGTTTTGAGTGGTATTTCAACTTTGATCCTTTTTTCAATTTTCGGGGAAGTTCGACGTTGATTATTTTATCAGTTTTTTTTTTTTTTTGTGTTATTTCAACCTGACCCCTTTATCGTTTAGGGGGTATTTCGACTTTGACCCTCTATCCGTTTTTGGAGGTATTTCAACTTTGATCCTCTTATCAGTTTTGGAGGTATTCACAACTACGATCCTTTTAACCCGGACAGAACCATCCTGTTCGTAATATTTGTTGTGCAGTTAATTCTTATAGTCATGCCATCTCCATTATGAGGCTCAATACTACACAGTACTCTATAAGTTTTATTCCAGCTGTGACCAAGTTGTGGAATGATCTTCCTAATCGAGTAGTTGAATCGATTGAACTTCAAAAGTTCAAACTAGTAGCAAATGTTTTAGTTGAACAGGCTGACATAATTCTTATTTTTATAGTTTATATAATATTATGAAATATCTGTTTTAATGTTGTTACTGTTCTAGAAATATTTCATTTTAATTGTTCATCATTTCTCATATGATTAATCTTTTTCCTTATTTCCTTCCATTACTGGACTATTTTTCCTTGTTGGATCCCATGGGCTTATACCATCCTGCTTTTGCAGCTAGGATTGTACCTTAGCTAGTAATAATATATATATATATATATATATATATATACATACACATATATATACATATATATATACATATATATATATATATATATATATATATATATATATATATATATATATATATAGAGAGAGAGAGAGAGAGAGAGAGAGAGAGAGAGAGAGAGAGAGAGAGAGAGAGTGAGAGAGAGAGAGAGAGAGAGAGAGAAAAAAAAAACATACAATTGCCTCTATATGAGGTTCTTCTATGGGAGCAATCCTGTCAATTTTCAACAAGTCTTGTGGGATGCAATTACTAGTCCCATGATCTTTTTAACACCATGCACAACCCATCACAGTCCACAACTAACAGGTAAATACCTCACAGTCTTGGTCAACAATGTGGCAACAGGTTCCTCCACTCCTTATATGATCGATTCCGCCACTCTTTGGGGGGAAGGGACCACAAACAAACACAATCTGAAAAGGATTCGACGTGCTGTTGGTGATTCTTTAAGTTCTCTTGACAGGTGGTTCATCCATGATTAACCATATAAGAGTATGAACATTGCAGTGACAATTGTGGCGGTTGTTCTTAGGAGCCATGCCAGATTTGGACTATGGGCCTACAAACACATGCAGCATGTAATGAGTTCAACGTGCTACTGGTGAGCCTTGAAGTTCTCTTCACAGGGGTTTCATCCATCATTAAAAAGATAAGGGTTGTGGTGGCCTGGTGGTAGCTTCCTTGCCTGGTGATTGCCAGATTGGAGTTCGAGTCCCGCTCAAATTCGATAGTTCCTTTGGTCACTGCAACGTCACCATCCTTGTGAGCTAAGGATGGGTTGTTTGGGGGAAGCCTAAAGGTCTATCTGCTGGGTCATCAGCAGCCATTGCCTGGCCTTCATTGGTCTTAGCTTGGGTGAAGAGGGGCTTGGGCGCTGATCATAAGTAATATGGTAAGTCTCTACGACACTGTCCTGCTTGATAGGGCAATGTCATTGTCCCTTGTCTTTGCCATTCATGAGCGGCCTTTAAACCTTTAAGAGTATGAGTATTGCAGTGACAATTGTGGTGTTTGTTCTTAGGAGCCATGCAAGGCAAGAGAACGTGGTCTAACGTTGAATAAAAAAAATGTAACTAAAGAATTGGTACAATACATGCTTCTGTAATACAGACTGGTCACGTGCAATACGTAAATCCCAAATTAAAAGACTGTCACTTGACGCCACGCGAAGGCACTTTGGCTAATGGGTGCCATAAAAGTTTAAAATCCGAATAAATAGTCCCATTCTGACCTTTGCATGAACAGGCGAGAAAGTCTATTTGAACAAGATGTAATTACAGCAACGCTGCGTGACTGTTTGCCCAACAAATGGTATTCTGTGTTATTGACACACAAATATATTACACAAGTAAGAGCGTAAAATATTCAACATAGATAGTCCATCGACCAATCAAAATTCAAATATTTAAATATTCAGTGTCAGTTAGCCAATCGAAATTCACTGATATCTAACACGGAGTGTCATCAGCCAATAATAAGTGCTATTTTATTGACACTCTCTGTTCTAGCTCGTTCATGTTATGGATTCAATTGGACACTGTGATGTATCTGTTTTTATGACATTCTTTTTTTATTTGATATGGAATTTTTGAACAGCAAATTGATGTATTTGAAAGCATAATATATGAGAGTATGTTTATGCATTTGTTCAAGAAGCAATTGTTCATCGAATCCATCTTGTAAATAGCTAAATTATCAATATCATGATTATTATTATTATTATTATTATTATTATCTAAGGTAACATGAACGTAGGGCCAAACAAAATATGAGCTGGAATAGCCATTGGTGAAAATAATAATAATACTACTACTAATAATAATAATAATAATATTAATGATAAAAAATACTAGTTTTCTTTTTATAATACAGCCATCTCACAACATGATGCGGCTTGAAGAATCAACGAAATTTTCAAGGCCACATTCATATACTGAGAGCTGAATCGGGGATGAATCCCCGTGCGGAAAAATTACACAACATTAGCATTCAATCCCCTGTACTGTGCCACTCACTTCTATTTTGCACGAACTCTTGTATTTCCTGGATATTAAGGTCATTATTTTCTTTACATCTTTCATTACCTATCCAGTCCCTTCAAACTTCTGATTCCTAACCTCTACGTACCCCATACTCTTCACCAACCTATCGCCGTCCATTCTTTTAACATAACCAGACCATCTCAATACACTAAGGATCGACCGTTTACCTACTCTAACGTTTTTGTAACTAGCTACATTTCCATCTTTCTCAACATCTAAATATCATAACTGTTACGCTAACAGGTTCTAATGTAACATACCCTAAGGGGGCAGAGAAGCGAATAGTGTAGGGATTGTGAATCTCTTGGGGAAGGAAATAGCTCCTGAACGGTCGATAACCTCTCAGCTACATTCGTTAGACTAGTTCAC
>NC_090743.1:52220736-52233236 GCF_036898095.1 Palaemon carinicauda
ACGTTTCCCTCATTAGGTATTCGGAGAGAATTATTATATGATATTCATCAACCTGAAATGGTATCTGTCAACAGTACTCTTGATTTTTAAATCGTTCATCAAAACGTTTTCCGTCTTTTTATTGTAGCGAACATTCTACATTTTGAAGGTCCCTTCAAAATTTTCCCTTTTTGGTGTTTTGAGAGAATCATGTTATTCTGCAAACTTTACTCCTGATTTTTTTTTTTTCAACGTTCTTGTAGACGTTTCCTTCGTTATATTGAACTAACCCTGCCATAAAATATTTCGGCGTTCTTCCAAATATTTTAGTCTCTCGTTAATTTCGTGGAATCATTATATGATATCTAAAACTTGAAACGTTTCTCTGCAAACGTTACTCGTTAATTTTAACGTCAATTCAAACGTTGGCTGTTAGAGACAATCGTTACATTAACCTACTTGAAACGTTTTTCTGTAAATGTTAATGCTTATATTTAATGTTTCTTCAAAAGTTTTTTTTAGAATATTGTTACACTAATCGACTTGAAACTTTTCTCTCCAAACATTACAATCGATTTTTTAACACCTTGAAACGTTCGTCGCGTTATTCTATGAAAGAGACCATGACAGAAATTTGAACTCATCAATGTATATGGAATTAATATTACCACAAATTCACTTAATTTTAAAAAGGATTTAACCAAAATACGGTTAAGTAAACGTCTTTTGTAAACCCATTATAAATCAGAAAAGACTACGACGACCTTTCAAACGTTTCTAAAGTTTTTCGCCTTAAAACAGCAATCTAAACCTCCGTGAAACTTTACGAGAAAACCCTTAAGAAATTCATGTTGTATGTACAGAGGTTTACAAGAGATTGATGAGCTACTGATGCTGGAGACCCGAAACTTTGATTAATTAATTGTTGAAGTCCCCATAATGTATTTCAAAGCAGAGGATTATGATCAGACGGTTTCTCTTAAATCCAGGTATCATGCAGCTCTCTCTCTCTCTCTCTCTCTCTCTCTCTCTCTCTCTCTCTCTCTCTCTCTCTCTCTCTCTCTCTCTTCCCAAGTATTGTCATGCCTTCACGCATTAGAATCCACCCTGTAATATAATATAATGCAACTGAAAGCCATTAAGTAATCACGTATAATGTAATTGCTGTCCATTAGTCAAGGCCTTGCTGACATGTTTGCGTCATCGATAGCAGGTTCGTTAAGTTCCAGATTTTGCAAAATGGCTTTTCTCGTTTGCTTCCGCATTCTCTCATTGAAGTGTTATATACGACAGGTCTATTTTAACGTTGTTACTGATCTGGAAATATTTTATATTAATTATTCATTACTTCTCTTTTAGTTCATTTCCTTATGTCTTTTCCTCACTGGGTTATTTTTCCCTGTTGGAGCCCTTGAACTAATAGCATCCTGCTTTTTCCATCTATGATGGTAGCTTAGCTAGTAGTATTAAGGTTAATGATAATGAATAGTGCTTTTGGCATCGTTGAATTCTTATAGGGAAATGTCTGGTAGTTTTACCATATAATAATTGTTCTTTAGAAATATTTGATATTTAAGAATTGATTTTTATGGAACTAATTGATAAGTATTATATCTCAGAACTTCGTGATGAAAACAGTTTCTGTCTCTCTACACCATTCAGAACACTACAGTGCGCCATCTTGGCGTCAAAAGTAGGTGTTGATCATGTGAGGAGTATCGAAATAATCAGATGAAATATATCAGTTTTTACTATCAAGCCTTTTGATTCGATCATGTTTCATGATTCATTTTAAGAAGGAATATCGCAACTATCCTAAAAGATTTTTTATTCATAAAAGATAGTTTTTACATTCTTATTTCATCCCAATGTTGATTAACTTTTTTGCGTCCTCTTCTCGTCATCTCTACTTTCTTTCATGATCTCTTCTTCCTTCGTTGGCCTTTTTTATTTCCTTTTCCTCATGCAACCTACTCCAATTTTAATCTTCCCATCGGAGTGCAGGGAAAGTTCATTTTGTATGATGCAGTCGAAATTAATCCTTCTTGTAATCTCCTCCTCCTCTACCTCTACTTTCTTCTCCTCCTCCATTGAGTTGCGAAAGAGCAGTATTTTGCTTGTATTAGAAGTTTCCAAATCTTTTTTTAAAATCCCCCCCCTCTCTCTCTCTCTCTCTCTCTCTCTCTCTCTCTCTCTCTCTCTCTCTCTCTCTCTCTCTCTTACTTGTAAAGTATCCTAACTGTATAAACTGGTGGCAATGTATGTAGTAATCTCTTAGAAAAGTCTGGCATTGCTTATTTTACATTTGTAGTCATATGCTGGTCTTTTGTAAACTTAACTATTTTTTCTTGTATTTAAAGGAAATATTGTTGCGTATACTTTTATCAGAATCTGTTCATCCATATATTATAAATCCAATAATATAGATGTCCGCTTCAAACTCTTCATTCAGAAGTATACTGAAATATAAGTCTTTCGTAATTACTATTACAGTCAATATTACCTGAATTCTTGTACCTAGATTAATTACCTAGAGGAAACCCCTTGCAGTGTAAAGAAGACTGTCTTCCAACGTTCCTGCAAAACATTAGCGTAATGTTCCTCAATCGTTTATTTCAAAATTTAAATACTTTAAAAAGTACCTGTAAACGTTTTTAACGCCCCTTTAAAAGTATTATAAGATGTTTTTTTTCGAACGCTTTTCGTCAAATTCCTTTGAAGTTCTCACTCAACGCTCTTTATAATGTTTTTTTTTTCCAGTGTTCTCATCAATAGTTTTTAAACGTTCCTTAGAGAGGTTTTCTTAGATCTTTCAGATACTTATTTTTTCCAAAGTTCTTGAAACGTTTTTTTTTTTTTTTAACATCCATCTAAAGATTGGTCCAAAAGTTGCTTTACACGTTTATAGGAGCATTCTTTGAAACTGTTTTTCTAAAATTCCTTCAAATATTTCTTTTTCCAACGTCCTCCAAACGTTTTTTTTTTTTCATCGCTCATCTATAGGGTAGTCTCAAATGTTCTTTCAAACGATTCTCTAAAGTACTTTCAGATATTTCTTTTTCTGAAATTCTTCAAACGTTTTTAAGTGTTTTCCAACATTCCTTTAAACGCTTTTTTAAACGTTCTTTAAACGTTTTTTCAAGAGTTCCTTAAAATATCAAGCCATATTCGAACGTTTTTTTCAACATTCATTTAAAGGTTTTCCTTAATATTCCTTTAAAAAAAATTTGCAACTTGCCTTCAATCAGTTTTCCTAAAGTTCCATAAAATATCAACGGCTTTCAAACGTTTTTTTTATTAAACGTTCTTGTAAACGTTTTTTCAACTTTCGTTCAAAAGGTTTTTCTAAAGTTCCTAAAAATAATAAACAGTCTTCAAACGTTTTTTTTAACGTTTATTTAGATTTTCTTCCCAAGATTTCTATAAACGTTTTGGCAACTCTCTTTCAAACGTTCATTTTAAAGTCTCATTAAAAAAAATTTCTTGAGGTACAATTATGAATACATTCCTAATATTTTTCTTAAGTCTACTCCAAGTTTCTTAATACTTACAGCGATTTGCATGTATACGGGCCATTGATGTAGGAGACCCGAAACTTTGATTAACTAATTCTTAATAAAGTGCCCCCCGCCCCCGGCCCAGGGCCTGTAAAGGATGATGCCAGATGGCACGGGCCAGATGGTTGTACCATGCTTCAGATGGGGTCTCTTTAATCGTGGTATTATACAGCTGACGCAATTCTCTCTCTCTCTCTCTCTCTCTCTCTCTCTCTCTCTCTCTCTCTCTCTCTCTCTCTCTCTCTCTCTCTCTCTCTCTCTCTCTCTCTCTCTCTCTCTCTACTGACATATTAACTCGAAACAAGTGCGTTGTATGAAACAATGATAATACTACAACAGTAATTAAAAATCTCTCTCTAACGAAAGAAAGGCACCACATGGATGGAAGCTAGGCAATGTTCTTCCAATCTATAAGGGACCAAAAGAAGAACCTGGCAACTACAGACCTGTGTCTAATTTTTTAGTAAATTATTGTAGATTCAATAGTAGAATATATAGAGAAAAACAATCTTCCGATAAGCAGTCAACATGATTTTTGACTAAAGAGATCCTCTGTGACAAATCTGTTGGGATTTTTCCACATGTTTAGCATTATGACAAAAGCAGGGCAATAGGAATCATATACCTATACTTTCAAAAGGCTTTGGACAAAGCCCCTCATAAAAAAAAAAAAAATGGTTAGAATTAGAGCACTAGGCATCACTGACGAGCCAGATGAATTGATCGAAGATTGGCCAACAAATTGAAAACAAAATGTTGTAATCAATGGAGAAGCCTCAGAGTGGGCAGCTGTTACAAGCGATGTACCTCAAGGATCCGTCCTTGGCCCATTACTATTTCTGATTTATATTAACGACAGAGATTTAACATTAACTATTAGAATAGCCAGATTTGCCAATGATACTAAAATAGGCATTACATGCTGCAAATTCAGAAGACCTAGAAGCCTTAAGAGAAGATCTAACCAAGTTAGGATAATGGTCCAGAAAATGGCAAATGTCTTTCAACTGTGGGAAATGTAAAGTCATGCACATAGGTTATAGTAACCCACAGTAAGAATATTCACTGCTATGCAATGGAATAGAAAGTGTGAACCGGAACATCTCGGCATTATTATTTGGAAAGATTTGAAGTTCCCCAAACAGAGCATAAAAGCTGAAAAGAGAGCACAAAAACTAATAGGTTACATAAAGAGACCATTGTACTACTGCTGCAAACATCAATCATTAGTAAGACCTCATTTTGAACTCTCTCTCTCTCTCTCTCTCTCTCTCTCTCTCTCTCTCTCTCTCTCTCTCATGCCCTATTAACTCGAAACAAGTGCGGGCGTTGCATAAGATACCGACTATAATACAACAGTAATTAGAAGTTTCTCTCTCTCTCTCTCTCTCTCTCTCTCTCTCTCTCTCTCTCTCTCTCTCTCTCTCAATTACGTCCTCTATATCCCTCATTTTAATGTGGCCTTTATGTCGTTTTTATCATATCCACTTGTTCCGTTTTATCTCGGTTCCCGTCTTTTGATCTTCAGTCGTAGCGTCCAATCTACTTCGTCTTTATGCGTTTATCTTTTTTCTTCTCTTTTTTCTCTTTCTATTTGTAATCTCTTCCTAGATCGTCTCATCGTCCAAGCAGAAGATAGTCTCTAGTCCTCACCAGATAATGTGTTCAGGAGTTTTATATATAAATGGTAGTGATTCGTTGTACAGTTTCTTATATTCTTTGTCGGAAATGTTAATATTTATTCTTTTTCGTACACTTATATATATATATATATATATATATACTGTATATATACATATATATATATATATATATATATATCATCGTCCTTTATTAGTCCACTTTAGGACAAAGGCCTTAGACATGTCCTTCCACTCCCGTCTGTTTATGGTCTTTATATGTCAGTCTATACCCGCAAATTTTCTCTTAGCTCGTCAATTCATCGGCTTCTCTTCCTTCCCCTCCTTTTTTTTTAATCTCTAGAGATCCATCTGTTATTCTTAATTTCCATCTATTATCTGGCATTCTCATTAGGTGTCCTGTCCATGTCCATTTCTCTTTCGTACATGTTATTAGAGTATCTTCTACTATAGTTTGCTATATATATATGTATATATATATATATATATATATATATATATATATATATATATATACATATATATATATGTATATATATATACATACATATATATATATATATATATATATATATATATGTATATATATATACGTATATATGTATGTGTATATATATGTATATATAGATCAGTTTATGTCTATATATATGTATATATAGATAGTGTATGGGTACATATATATGTATATATAGATGAGGGTGTGTGTTTGCTTGTGTGTTTAGTTCAAGAAATATATCAAGTGTTAAACAAAGGGAACGTCTCCTAGATTTAGTTTTTAAAACATGCTGTATTTCAAAACCAGGATTTTTGTATTAAAGTTTTTAAAGTTACTTCATGCAATAATTCCTGTATATTGTAAGTTCATTTAAATGCATCAAGTATGTCCTTATATATATATGTTACTTAAATATCCTGGGTAATGTTGCATAACTGCAATCTATTAAACTGTACATGACAGCCATTGCACTTGTGTCTTGAGAATAAGCGTTCTAATAATTCTCATTACCGGAATGTTATTTCAATTTTTTCGTATTTTATACTCATGGCATCGTATAAGCTAAAGCTTCTATTTTATATATCATTTTTAAATCCTCTTCTACCAAGAATCTTTAATTAAAAATGGTAATATATCTTCTATTAGAATCACATGTTTCGTGTCAATTGTCTTTTAGTATTTATTATTTTCAGAAGGATCTTTAAGTAACATCAGATTTTTTACTGGTTTTTCAAACTTGTAAATTGGTCTTGTAAACATTTTGTATGTGCACTTTTTAGGAAATTATGTTGAGTGCATTCTGTTAAATGCATGATATCTGATTTTTTATATTTAAAGGTTTCAAAATAATAGGCCTACTATATAGAAGTTCTTCGGTGGATATTTCGTAAGGTCGTCATTTAACAGTTTTTTTTTTCTATATTGAAAAATTCGTTTACCCTCTTATATTTTTAAGACAATTCGTAACTTTGCTACCTGTGGGCCTGCGTTTCTGGAAGTATTTAGTTGATACCGTCGTAGAATTCTTTGTCACGAGGTATTCGGTAAGCACATCTTCTTTGATTGTATTTTGGAAACATTTTTATTTTTCCCTAAAAAAATTGTTGTATTGGATTCTTTTTGTGAAAACATTTGGAAAATATGCCACCCTAGATTTTTTCTTGTAAACATTTGGTAATTAGTCCTTCATAGATTGTTTTCTGCAAACATTTAGTAACTATGCCAACTTGGATTTGTTTTTATGAAGCATTTGGTAATTTTCCAGTTTAAAAAAATAAGGGTTCCTTTGCCATCTCGGATTTTGTCTTCTGTAATAAATTGCTACCCATGTCTTCGATATTTACTCTGGAAGAATAACTATATCATCTAGTATATTGTTTATGGAAACATTTAGCAACTATGGAGCTATGTTTTTTCTCGGCACATATGGTAACTATGATAGTTTAGATTTGAATTTTGCTGAAAACATTGAGTGACTCCGCCATCTTAGGTGTTTTTCCATAGACAAAATTGGCATCTATATCATCTTGAATTTCTGTTAAGAAACATAAGGTAGTTTTATGGCCTTTTGTATTTTTTAGCCGGGAAACATTTATTAATTATACCATACTGCATCTTTTCCTGAAACTAAAGGTAACTTTACAGACATTTGGCAACGATAACCATTTTTGTTTCTCGAAATATTTAGTAATTATGTTATTTTATATCTGGATTTTTTATCTGGAAGTATTTGGCAACTCTGACACATTTAATAACGCTGACGTTTGTGATGCATTGTTTCTGGAAAGATTTAATACAAGTTGGGATCTTGTATATTCACTTAGTACCTGTTTCATCGTCTTGTTTTTATCGTAGGCTGAGTGTAGATTTTTAGAATGTTTTATTTGTTTTAAGGAATTTTTTATTCTTTTATGTTTTCTCTTCCCTGTCCTTGTTTACTTTCCATCTAGATTTTGGGTCCAATATTTACGTATTGTTTCGAGCGTGATATGCACGTCTCTCTCTCTCTCTCTCTCCTCCCCAGGCATATCAATATAGTTTCAAGATATTCACTAAAGTATGAATATTATAGATTTTGGCTCTCCCCATGTAATTGAATAAGGTTGAATTCATATGAATATAGAGTTTCTAGTGTACGTGATCCGTCAAAAGGACTGCTAAATATCTATCTAGATATGCAAACACACGCACACAGAGATTCAACCCTTCCCATCCCCTCCCTCTTCCTAACCACAACATGTTAGTTTGGGAAGTTTATGGGAGATTATTGTTTCCCTAGTTATTGCCGTTCTGCGTGACAAGATATATATATATATATATATATATATATATATATATATATATATATATATAATGTGTGTGTGTGTAACCAGGCACTTGCTCATTATTATATGATGGAAATAAAAACGGATGCTTATAAAACTACTGAATAATCGAAATTGTTCACGAGCCTTGATTCAATGAAGACTGAATATGACCGTAACTTCACTTAGTTTTTATCTAAGACCACCCCAACTGAATATTATCCTAAGAGATATAATAATAATAATATTATTATTATTATTATTGTTGTTGTTGTTGTTGTTGTTGTTGTTGTTGTTAATATTATATCTTCTATTTTCAACATATCTAGTAAGAAAAATACAATATTTCAGGCGTTGTAATTTTTCAGATTAATCGCCTCCTGAAAATGAGTCTAAGAAATGAAAATAATATTATACGTCAAAACACACATAAACATACGTCCTTTTCTCAATATAATCTGGCTGGTTTCACATTGATTCTTTATTTTTTGTTTATATACAATTATTACGTATATCATTTTACTCACAAATATTCTCGTCTCAAATCATGACCTATTTGTAAGTCTCAGCAAAGCTTTAAGTAATCATTGCAATGCAGGAGTGTCATAACCCCGCACTCTGTCCTCATCTTCTGAACAGTTCTCACTATTCTTTACTATTCTGTACGTTTTTTTGTTCTCTTGTTATTCATCTTTTCGATCTGATTTTTAACTTCATTCATTTTCCTATATCAATAGCGTCAGTGACCCTCGTAGTTGTGACGGCAGATAATTCTTGATCAATCAATTGAACACTTCTCAAGATTGTTCTTTTATTATCTTTCTGTCTTTTCTTGCTATCTTATTCTCCTTACGATCTTTTACTCTTTCATTCCGTTCTTTCTCCGGATATTTACTCGCTAATATTATATTTCTCCATTTATTGGCTAGTTCTTTCCTATTTTTACAAATCTCTCTACCGTTTGACTCCTTCGAATCCTCTTTTTCTCTTCCTTATTTTTTATTCTTCTCTTGCTTTCTAAATATCTTTATTGTCTTTTCACTTTCATTCCGTTCCTTGTCTCCAGTTCATATTATATTTTTCCATTTTATTGTCCAATTCTTTCTTATTCTTACAACTCTTTCTCCATCCATTCTCTTTCCAATCCTCATTTCCTCTTCGTTCTTTTTTTTACTTTTACCTGATCTCGCTTCATCCAATTTTATTCTTCCCACCGGAAGCCGGAGAAAGTTTATTTCTTATGAGGGATTCCAAAGGAAACTTCTTTCTCTATTGCGTCAAGAACAATGATTGTTGGTATTCTACTCTCTCTCTCTCTCTCTCTCTCTCTCTCTCTCTCTCTCTCTCTCTCTCTCTCTCTCATTTTTATTAAAAACCTATAACCTATGTTTATGCGTGAGTCATGATTATGTTTAAAGTATATGTTACCGTCGCATATGTATCTAGAACTGTTTGAATTCTAGATACCTTTTTTGCGACTGTTCAAGTGTAAGACTCTTGTTTTTGTCTTTCAATCCTCTAATAATTGAAATATTGTTCTTTGCAATTTCAAAGATATTTATACTATTCCTTACCAAATTTATGTGCATATTTATATTCCAGATTTATCATTTTTATTCTTTAATAAATTCTAATTGTGTTTATGCATTCATTTAGGTATTGCTTCTCTATTAAGTAAAACATTTATTGTATATTTCCATTTCATATTGTGCAATGTACCCTGAATTATGCTTATGATACATTGTCATTTAGATTATACATTCATTTAGATATCGCTTTACCGTAAAGTAAACCATATTTATTGCATTTTCCCGTTGCAACGGAGTAACAGACATATTCTGCAACATTGCAGAAATGATTGACAGTCAGCTGTTCTGATTACATTTGCGATCGACACGTGGCTATTACTGTCTCACCTAATGGAATTCAAGTTTAGATTTGATCGATTTTTTAAGCCTTCGTGCACACAGTTCGTCAGGGGATTTGGATACGAATTTTTATCATATTTTCAGTTTTTCTACCCCTTAAGGTTTTTTTGTTTTTTTATAAAACTTTAAGTTTTTCAGTTTTTTTATATAGAACATTTATTTTTCGAATGTAAGTTACAAAGACGACTTGAGATTTTTCTAAATAGATGATTTATAATGTTCTCAAATATTGTGCTGATTTTGGGTAATGTATTATTTTTCGATGGTTTTTCTATCATTTTGGGTGGTATTTTGGGAGGGGGAGAATTTCTTGTGTTCATAATCATAACTTACTAAGGGATTTAACTTTTTTATGATTTTTTGAGAATATTGTTTTTTTCAAATATTTTGCCGTTATCTTTTTTTCAACTTTTGATTTCTTTATTTTCAGTTGTCTAAATGACTTTCCCTTGTTTTTTTCGTCGATTTTTTTTTTCAAATCGTGTTAGGTTTTATAGCTTTTTGCATGAGTACTACAACACATTTTTCAATGTTTAAATGTAACCTGACTTACGGTTACAATTCATAAAAATGCATACAGTGCATGAAGGTATAAATAAACAAACTTCGCACATACACATGTAATACACACATCTAATATGTATATATATATATATATATATATATATATATATATATATATATATATATGTGTGTGTGTGTGTGTGTGTGTACGTTAACAATTATACAGATATGAAAATTTGTATGTATATAAATTATGTATATATATATATATGTGTGTGTGTGAGTTTATATAACGTCTATACATATGTGTATATAATATATATATATATATATATATATATATATATATATATATATATATATATGTGTGTGTGTGTGTGTGTGTGTGTGTGTGTGTGTGTGTACGTTAACAATTATACAGATATGAAAATTTGTATGTATATAAATTATGTATATATATGTGTGTGTGTGAGTTTATATAACGTCTATACATATGTGTATATAATATATATATATATATATATATATATATATATATATATATATATATGTGTGTGTGTGTGTGTGTGTGTGTTTCTGTGTGTTTATTTGTGTACGTCTATATGCTTCGTATTAGTGAGTGTATGTACACGCGTATGTATGTGCATCTCTACACAAGATTGACATCACCCTTAATACTTTTAACATTTTCGCGAAAGCTGCAACATATCAAATATGAACGTGAAACAGATTGCACTAAACTTCTAATATTGAACTCTATTACAAAATAGGATGTCCATCCTTAGGCTATATTGGGACAAAATATTGAAGGAATATTTTTAATTAAACAAATAACTTTAGCGTAAGCATAAATGATTGTTTCTCTGACGTTTTTATTGTTCACGTGATTGATCGATTGATCATTATTAGGCTACTTGTGTACGCAACCCTCAAAATGACGGCTGAATATTTGAATAGATATGCACACACAGATTCACCTTCCACACTCTGAATTCGACAGGTATATGTACAGAAGAATTGTCATTGACTTTTATCTTTTGTCGTGGCTGAGTGGTATGGTCAATGTCATATAGGTATCCTGGACCAGGGTTCGAAACCCGGCCGATCAGGTACTATAGTATTTGAGTGATTTCGCCTGGGGCTCTGATCGCGAGGTCGTTAAGAGAATCCATACTTTAATGTATTAATATATATGACTTACTTGAAATATGAAAAACACGTAAATGTGCAAAATTTATCATTAATCGAATGCCAAGTCACAAACCTACCAATTAGCTACGATGGTGAAGATTGGTTGATTTCAATTCTAAATACAAAAAACCTGAATTCGACAGGTATATGTACAGAAAAATTGTCATTGACTTTTATCTTTTTTCGTTGCTGAGTGGTATGGTCAATGTTATACAGGTATCCTGGACCAGGGTTCGAAACCCGGCCGGTCAGATACTATAGTCTTTGAGTGATTTCGCCCCGGGCTCTGATCTCGAGGTCGTTTATAGAATCCAGACTTTGATGTATTAATGTATATGGGCTATTTAAAATATGAAAAACACGTTGAAATGTGCTAAATTTATCATATATGCATATTATTATTATTATTATTATCATTATTATTATTATTATTATTACTAGCCAAGCTACAACCCTAGTTGGAAAAGCAAGATGCTATAAGCCCAAGGGCTCCAACAGGGAAAAATAGCCCAGTGAAGAAAGGAACTAAGGAAATAAATAAATGATGAGAATAAGTTAATAATATATCATTCTAAAAACAGTAACAGCGTCAAAACAGATATGTCATATATAAACTATTAACAACGTCAAAAACAGATATGTCATATATAAACAATAAAAAGACTCATGTCAGCCTGGTCAACATAAAAACATTTGCTACAACTTTGAACTTTTGAAGTTCTACAGATTCAACTACCCGATTAGGAAGATCATTCCACAACTTGGTAACAGCAGGAATAAAACTAGAATACTGTGTAGTATTGAGATTCATAATGGAGAAGGTCTGTCTATTAGAATTAACTGCCAGCCTAGTATTACGAACAGGATGGAATTGTCTAGGGAGATCTGAATGTAAAGGAAGG
>NC_090743.1:52238236-52253236 GCF_036898095.1 Palaemon carinicauda
TTATAAAGAAACAAATATATATATAATTATTTTCAAAACAAGAAAAATTCGTATTTGTTAGTATGATTGAATTCAAGAAATATGAGGCGCGATTTTATTATTATTATTATTATTATTATTATTATTATTATTATTATTATTATTATTATTGTCATTGTTATTATGATTATTATTATTATTATTATTATTATTATTATTATTATTATTATTATTATTATTATTATTATTATTAAATTTATGGCCAGGCGACTCACTGCAATTCCCATTAGGCTCTCAGATCCATATTTTCAAAGTTTTGAGAGTTTGGATTTCTACTTCAACTCTAAATAAGATTATTGGATATATAATTTTATGATTATTAGTTTTATTTATTGCTGTTATTAATTCCATGTATTCTATAATTGTTTAGATTATTATTATTAGTATTAGTATTCTAATTAATATTAATATTATTATTATTATGATTATTATTATTATTATTATTATTATTATGATTGGTTTTCATGCGTAAATTATTCACTACGTGTTTTTTTTTTTTTCCATACCTTTTTATAGCTATTTTTTTTACTAATAAGTTCCCTTTCGGTGTGGTAAGGAATTACATTTTCAACTACTCTTTACAAAAAGCTAAAAAAAAACCTTTATTATTATTTTTGGTAATATATTTTGTAAAATGTGATTCTTTTGAAACTCACAGAATCATTTTGTTAATAGCTTTATATACTTTAGGTTGTTGTAGTAGCCTGATGCACGCGTCTCTGACTCGCAATCGGTGAGTTGGGAGTTCAATGAATGCTCAAACTCGATGGTTTTCAGTTATATCTAGAATAGATCTACCTGCAGTCTTAAGCTTCCATTGCTTCCTGGTTTTAGCTTGGTTGGTGATAGGCTTTTGCACATTATTTTTTTATAATTGCTAGTGCTGTTCATAAGAGACTGTTAAACCCTTCCTTATAAGAGACCTATCCATCCTCTGTCTCATAAGAGACCGTTAAACGCCCCCCCCCCCATCTATCATAGCAGACTGTTAAACCCTCCCGCTCCTAAGAGACTATTAAACCCTTCCTATCATAGGAGACTGTTGAACTCTCCCACTCCTAAGGGATCGTTAAACCCTCCCTATCGTAAGAGACTGTTAAGCCATCCCTATCATAGGAGAATTTTAAACCACCCCTATCATAGGAGAATGTTAAACCATCCCTATCATAGGAGACTGTTAAACTCTTCCGCTCCTAAGAGACCATTGAACCCTCCCTATCATAGGAGACTGTTAAATTCTCCCACTCCTAAGAGACCGTTAAACCCTTCCTTTCATAGCAGACTGTTAAACCCTCCCTATCAGAGTAGACTGTTAAACCCTCCCGCTCCTAAGAGACCGTCAAACCCTTCCTTTCATGGCAGACTGTTAAACCCTCCCGCTCCTAAGAGACCATTAAACCCTCCTTTCATAAGAAACTGTTAAATTCTCTCACTCCTAAGAGACCATTAAACCCTCCTGCTCCTAAGAGACCCTCCCACTCCTAAGAGACCGTTAAACCCTCCCGCTCCTAAGAGACCCTCCCACTCCTAAGAGACCGTTAAACCCTCCTACTCCTAAGAGACCATTGAACTCTCCTTATCATTGGAAACTGTTAAACCCTCCCGTTTGTAAGAGAGCGTTAAACTTACCGCTATTAATACACCGTTAAACCTTACCGTTCATAAAAGACCGTTAAACCTTACCGTTCATAAGAGACCGTTAAACCTTACCGTTCATAAGAGACCGTTAAACCTTACCGTTCATAAGAGACCGTTAAGCCCTCTTGCTTATAAGAGACCATTAATCCCTTCCATTCATAAAAGACTGTTAAACCCTTCTTCACATAAGAGACTATTAAGTTATCCCACTCATAAGATACCGTTAAACCCTTTCTATCACAAAAGGCCTTTAAACCCTGCCACTCATAAGAGACTGTTGAACCCTCTGTAAGTTACATATCCCTATTTGATGTTACTAGTCGGTATATGGTGACTGTATCACCTTTTCCATAAAAGAATCGGTTGCTATAGTTTGTGGTTGTTCTGTGCATCGCCAAAAAGTAAAGGTGTATACCAGGTTGTTCTGTGTAGATTGTATCACCATTTATATTATTAAAAGGAGATTTACTATCCTAATGAATTCACTATATAGAAATTATATACGTAAATATGTTGCAACATTTGGATGTATTTTGGTGGTCCCTGTTTTATATTACAACACTTTGCACCATTTGTTTAACTAAGTTATTTTTCACAAAATACAATTATGTATAAATAAACACAATAATATGTGTATATATATATATATATATATATATATATATATATATATATATATATATATATATATATATATATATATTTGCGTAGGTACACATATACCTAAACATGATAAGATGGTGTTTGCTTTTCTTACAATTAAATGTCGAACCACGAAAAGATCACTATGCCTCAGGAATAAAGACATACTTTTGTCCGACCAGGATACAAACCTCTACCTCAGAGTCGAAACATAAGAGATGTATATGCACATATTTACACACGTACTCACACACACATACACACACATGTATATATATATATATATATATATATATATATATATATATATATATACATATATATATATAAAATATATATATATATATATATATATATATATATATATATATATATATATATTGAGAGAGAAACTATGCACTTATGTATGTATTTATATTTATGTGTGTAACTAATATTTCTTCTAGTCTTCCATCAACTTACTTGCCTTACATCCTCCCCCTACAAACTCTTTTTCTTTATTTTACACCCCCCCCCCACATCCTTCCAAGAACTCCGGTAAAAAAAACCATATTCAATATGTCTCCCTCTGTGACAGGACTTTGGAATTACTGTCTACTTGCACAGTAATCTTTGGTTCAATTTGTCATTGCTTTGCTTTATATGGAATTTCTCCTTGTGGTATTTCCTAAGTTATTGCCGTAAAAAAGAAGTATGCGGGGAATTATAAGCTGAGAATAGTTGAGGGAATTTCTGATAAATAAATCTTCGTTCTGAATTTTAAATCAAGATATATATATATATATATATATATATATAACGGATTTTGAGCGAAGCGAAAAATCTATTTTTGGGTGAGATAGCCATGTCGTCCTGATGGAAGTTCCTATAGGGTAGCTTCCTAGGGTATATTACAACTACGGCGATATTCCCAGAGAATTTACCTTAAGGTACCAGAATTCTAACTCCTGGAGCGAGTATCCCTCGTGAAAGGGATATCGCGACATATCAGAGGACGTATTCTAGACACGTCACATGGCAATCTACGACCTGAACAGAGATTCGTCTCGTAGGAGGGAGATTGACGAGATACGAATTCGGGAAAGAAAAAGGGGAGCCGCTCCCAAGGCTTCCCTATCCCCCGATTCGTATGCGTGCCTGGCGCCAATCCTGGCGCCATCTGTATTCCTTGTAGCGTACACGAGGTGCTACAGATACTGTATGTAGGGAGGGGTCCTACAGCCCTTTCTTAGAAAGGCAAGGGCGGGTCCATCAGGACGACATGGCTATCTCACCCAAAAATAGATTTTTCGCTTCGCTCAAAATCCGTTTTTTGGGCTCAAGCCATGTCGTCCTGATGGAAGTGTACCAGAGCATTACTGTATCTGTGGATTCTCAGAACGTGCCGTACTCCCCGGAGATATTTATTCCCGGTCGACTAGACCTAGAGACCTAAGATGTTACCGTTATACATCTTTTCAACTAACTATAAACTATGTTAGAGCTTCCTGCCCCCTACAGGGAAGAGTCCTACTAGACTCTGGAAAGTCTCGAAGAGTACATATATCTATGTATGAATACCAGGCAAGCTAATATAGTGGTCTCGCCCTATATTAAGTAAAGCATAGTTTGTATAGAACCACTGCGTCAATATATTGACCAGTCATCCGCACAATACTTGTATTGGACAAAGGTTTATATCCGCATAGGAAGAAACTAATAAAACCGCCCTCGTCCCTTTATGGGACGGAGTCCTCCCATTAGGGGACTTACATAAACCAATGCAACATAGCTTGCAAAACAGAACAATTCTATCAGAATTATCCCAGATAAGATACATAGAATTAAAATGCTCAATTATACCAATAAATTGACACAGGTGAAAGAGACGCAAGGTTCTCAAGAACAAGTTTATTGACAGATAATAAACAGACAGGTTAACAACAAATATATATATTTATATAAAAGAGGGTAACCCAAAACTTTAAGCATAAGTATGATAGTAAACAGAACTTGTTTATCTGAAAGAAAAACCATTAAACACCACTTTAATGAGATACCAAGGTATCAAGTCATAAAAAATCTGTATTACAAATCAATCACATTAGCGTTAGAAACGCTTGGCACACATGTCTGAACTTATGCAAGGTTCACCTTTGAAGGAAGGAACAGTCTATATGGGCACTTGGTGCCCTCATTTAGTTTGTAGTACAGTATGTACCTACACACTCACCCTGGACTTAATCGTCCCAATTAAGACCACTGTTCCTCGCAGAGTTAAACAGTAGGGTTAACTACACGACCCACTGCTACCACAGATCTCTTAAGTTCCTCTACTTGCTTCGCATAGTGGCGAAAGAACACCCTGGAAGACTTCCAGCCCGTGTATGAACGGAGATGTTAAAAATCCATACAATTAAAGAAATTTAGGGATGAGGCAACTTTCCTCGGATCGTGACCTGCGGGTGTACTGTCAGGATCCGCTCTGCGAATAAATTATGTCATTTTCGCTCTGAGTTGATTCAGAGATAAATTTGAGCCTGATGTTTCTCCCCTGAATAGTTGACTACCCTTGAAGTCTGAAGTTCTACGAAGATAGACCTTTAGGCATTCTACTGGACATAGAGATGCATCTTCTTTCAGAGGACAGATTCTCCAGGGACCCCACCTGTTGGTGGGTAACTCATTCTTGGCAAGAAACGTAGGATCCGGAAACAGGTTCAGCTCCCCCCCATCCAGGAACTGAACACGACCTGCCTCTCTCGAGAGGGGTACGATCTCACTAACCCTGGCCCCGGACGCGAGTGCAAATAGGAAAATAACTTTTTGCGTCAAATCCTTTAATGCACATTCTTCATTGCTCAACAAGGAGGCGAAATGAAGAACTTTGTCTAAAGACCATGAGATGGGCTTTGGAGGTGCTGAAGGTCTGAGCCTAGCGCAGGCTTTCGGAACTTTATTAAAGATCTCGTTACCTAGGTCGATCTGGAAGGCAAATAAAATGGGTCTCATCAAAGCCGATTTACACACTGAAATCGTGTTAGCTGCCAATCCTTGGCCATGGAGATGGATGAAGAAAGATAAGCAGAAATCTGTTGAGATCTCCTGCGGATTCTTTGCCTTTACAAAGGCCACCCATTTTCTCCAAGATGACTCATATTGCCTTCTAGTCGATTTGCACTTGTATTCCTCTAGGAAGTCTATGCTGGCTTTCGAAATCCCGAAGCGCTTTCTCACCGCTAGAGCGAGAAAATCATGAGCTGCAGGGTCTGGGTTTTCTGTAATGAAGCGCAGACAGTCGACTTCTGGACTCGCTGGGTCAGAACTGGATGTGGTAGCGGCATGAACTTCATCTGTAGTTCCAACGCCAAGGGGAACCACATGCTGTTCGCCCACTTGTGGGCCACTATTGCCGCTACCCCCCTTGAAGGATCTCAGTTTGTTGAGGACCCTCAACAGAAGGTTGTGAGGAGGGAACAGATAAATCCTGGACCATCTGTTCCAGTCGAGGGACATTGCGTCCACTGCTTCCGCTAAGGGGTCCTCGTACGGGGACACGTACAGGGGCAACTTCTTGTTGTCTTTCGTCGCAAAGAGGTCTATTTGCAGTTCTGGGACTTGATTCAGAATGAAGGAAAATGATCCTGCGTCTAAGGACCATTCCGACTCTATCGGTGTGAACCTGGATAGAGCGTCCGCTGTCACATTGCGGACTCCTTGAAGGTGAACTGCCGACAGGTACCACTTCTTCTTTTCCGCCAATCGGAAAATGGCTAACATCACTTGGTTGAGAGGTGGTGACCTCGACCCTTGTCGATTCAAGCATCTCACAACCACCTCGCTGTCTGTCACCAATCTTATGTGGATCGAGTGACGCGGGGAGACTTTCTTTAAGGTAAGGAGCACTGCCATAGCTTCTAGAAAGTTTATATGAAAGGTCCTGAATAGCTTGGACCAAGTCCCCTGGACTTTTTTCCGATGAGAGTGACCTCCCCATCCCTCCTTTGAGGCGTCTGAGTGAATCGTCAACGACGGGGGAGGTGGCTGAAGAAGAACAGACTTCTTTAGATGTCTGGCTTGGGACCAAGGTCTGAGAAGAGTACGTAGCCGAGGCGGCACTGGTCTTCTCAGGTCTCTTCGCGCGTTTGATGCATACCTTCTCCAAACTCCGGTTGCATCCTTTAGCTGTGCTCTTAGCACTGGGTCTGTCACTGAAGCAAACTGGAGAGAGCCTAGTACCCTCTCCTGTTCGCGTCTTGATATCCTTTCGGAATCTAGAAGTCTCTTGACAGAGCCCGCTATCTCCTTCCTTTTCTTCATTGGGATGGAGAAACTGTGTGACAAAAGGTCCCAGTGGATTCCCACCCACTGGAACTTTTGGGATGGAGAAAGTCGAGACTTTTTCTTGTTGATCTTGAAGCCTAGGTACTCTAGGAACTGGATCACCTGACTGGAAGCTTGCAAGCATTCGGTCTCGGATGCTGCCCACACCAGCCAGTCGTCCAGGTAGGCTACTACCTGAATTCCCTTTAGGCGTAATTGTTTGAGAGCTGCGCTCGCAAGCTTCGTGAAAATCCTTGGGGCTATGTTTAGCCCGAATGGCATGGCTCTGAAGGCGTACAGTTTTCGTTGTAGCCTGAACCCTAGGTAGGGGGAGAGTCGACGGCTGATTGGAATGTGCCAATAGGCGTCTGACAAGTCTATAGAGACTGAGTATGCCCTCTTGGGCAGTAAGGTCCTTATGTGTTGCAGTGTTAGCATCTTGAATTTGCAATTCACTATGAACTTGTTGAGTGGTGACAAGTCCAGAATGACTCTGAGCTTTTCCGAGTCTTTCTTGGGAACACAAAACAGCCTCCCTTGGAATTTGATGGACTTCACCTTTCGGATCACATTTTTCTCCAACAGTTCTTGAACGTACTCCTCCAAAATGGGGGTGGAGTGTTGGAAAAACCGAAGGCATGGGGGTGGAGTGCTGTACCAGCTCCAACCCAGTCCATTCTTGAGTAGGCTTTGGGCCCAGGGATCGAAGGTCCAGCGATCCCAAAATTTCATCAGTCTCCCTCCTACCGGTATCATTTCACTTGGACTGCCGTCCTGAGGTCTTGCCTCCCTGACCACGACCACCTCTGAATCCCCTTCCCCTTGAGGGGCGCCTAGACGAGCCTCTGGCTGCTCCTCTAGGTTTTGCACGAAAGGAAGAAGACTGTCCTTCGAACGTTGGGGCGAATGTGGTTGACTGACCTGGCACCGCCTGGGGTACCCACTGAAAGGCAGTCGGGGTTTGTGCCACCATCTGGGGCACTGGAGGCAAAGGCAATTGCAGTTGCTGTTGCTGTCTATAAGGCTTGGCTGGCCGAGATGGTAGCCTAGTCTTCATATTCTTCCTCTTTGGTTGAGGACCCTCATCCGGGGAAGATTTTCTTTTGATAGCCAGGCCCCACTTCTGGAGAAGATTTCTATTCTCCACGGCGGCCTTATCAACAACCTCTTTGACCACATCGGTAGGGAAAAGGTCTTTTCCCCAAATGTTGGAGGAGATTAACTTCCTTGGCTCGTGTCTCACCGAAGCCCCGGTGAACACGAACTCCCTGCAAGCTCTCCTTGCCTTGACGAAGTTATAAAGGTCCTTCGTCACTGTGGCTAAGTGAGACTTAGCCACTACCATGAACATTTCATGGACCTTGGGGTCACTTGCCATCGTCTCGAGAGTAGTCTGATGAGACATTGAGGCAGCCAGTCTTTCTTTTGTCTCGAACTCTCTTCGTAAAAGAGATTCGGACAGCTTGGGGAGGTCCTCGCCGAATTGCCGTCCGGCAATATCAGCCTCCAACTTTCCCCCTGAGAATGTTAGATGGACATCCTTCCAGTCTTTGTGGTCCATAGGTAGAGCCAGCGACAAGGGTTTACACTCCTCCAGGGAGGGGCAAGGCTTGCCGGCCTCGACTGCCTTTAGGACAGCCGCAAACCCTTTCTGTAAAAAGGGGAAGGCTCTATCAGGAGAGGACACAAACGAAGGGAGCTTCTTGCTCAATGCAGCTACCTTCGAATTCGAGAAGCCCCTCTCTTTCATCGAGGATGAAAGTAGGGCTTGAGCCTTAGCGTGGTCCATAACAATGACCTCCTTCGGCTCTGTCTCCTCCCTTGAAGCTGGTTCTTTTCTCAGCCGGACATAGCAGTCCGGATATGATGCCTTGCTGGGCCAGAATTCTACCTCCTCTAGGGGAACTGAACCCAGCTTATCCGAAATGACGATCTTTCCAGTCGTCATCGGCATGTGCTCAGCATACCTCCATGGGTTAGCATCTGAGCATATGGGAAGGTCTTTCACATTGAGCCTTTTCCGGGGCCCATGTGATTCTGCCAGGGACTGCATACGCAGTTCCATTGCAGCCGCCTTCTCCTGATTCTCCTTCTGCATTTGTTGGATCATTCCAACAATCGAAGAGAGGGCCTGTCCCAGTTCTACTGGGAGGCCAGCCGATGTTGAGGGGATAGGCTCCGGCATCTGAACCGGAGTAGCCGACACCTCGTCGACCTCATCCTCTACGACATCCGGGGTTTGAACTTGATCCTGACCTTCTGCCAGGAGGTCTTCTTCCAAACGATCGTCCAGGTCAGACATCCTGTCACACAACTGGATGTCTTGCATCGCATCTGCGACTTCCTCGTCCACCTGGACTTGATCTTGAAGGATCTCCTCTTGAGGCTGGGGAATCACTGCCTCAGCTGATGCCTGGGGAAAAAGATACGCCCTCATCTTCTCACTTGGAAGATAAGGGCCAGAGGTGTTCTTCTTGAAGCCCCTTACCCAAGTACGAAGCTTTTCCCTAGCTATATCCCTTGATTCCGCCGTTCTAGGGGAATCAAAAGCCTCAGTAATCAGGTTAGTGCATACAGTACATACCTGAGGGTCCCAATACTGGAGATCATCCTTGGAGACAGCGCATGCTGCGTGTCTCCTACAACACTCATGTCCGCAGAGGTTCTTGCTGCGGACATTGCAGAAAACATTTCCGCACTTCGGAGGGTCCTCCTGTAAAGAGAAGAAATTTCCATGAGTATCAAGTGAACTATGTATCACTGGATATGCATAGTATAGCATAACAATTCATAAATGAAAGACACACACTTGTGTTTCCCTCACAACCCATTGTTGCAGCCTTCCGGATAATAAAATCAAAAATGGTTTATCTCTACTAGAGTAACCAATGCAAGGTTTCCAGAGGAAACAGGTGGAGCTCACACCTAGGCAATGATTTTAAAAATCCTGGATAATAGACGGGGAAGAACTCTGCTTCCTGTCTGAGGGCAACAGCAAAGGGCTGTGTAAGAAAACACAATAGTGTTAGAAGATACAGTGCTGTACCTAAACTTTTACTATAGTTTTCTTCTTACTGTATATGCTATACAGAAGAATACTAGTACAGTATAGGAGGATGTGTGCCGGCCTGCCTTTGCCGGCCGGCACACACCACAATTAGCTTTAAAGTATACTACTTAACAGCTATAGGGCGGCAGCCCTCTGGTTCAAATGCCTGTGCCGGCGGCAGCAGCTGCCGGCCAGCAACAGCCAGTGTTGGCCGGCAATGATTGCCGGCCAGCAACTACACAAGGTAGTACCCAGCTGCCGGCCACACTCTTGGTGACCGGCAGACAAGGACTGACATAAGCCGGCCGGCAAAGGTACAAGACCGATGCCAGCCGGCAGCAAAAGAACCAGAAGACTACCCCTGCCCGGCTGCCGGCCTCATAGGCCGGCAGCCGGCCTCATAGGCCGGCTGCCGGGACAGGTACAGCACTAGAAGAAAATAGAATGGATGCCGGGATAAGAGTGTACACAACCCCCCAAGCCCGGCAACCGAAAGAGTGCATATAAGGAAGGGGAGAAACTTAATTCAGGCTTCCTTGACCAATGCCGTCCGGCTCTGCCGGCAGGCATGGATGAGGGACCAAGAGAGGTCCGGGCAGCACTCGAAAACATAAGACCCTTGCCGTCCAGCGTCTCTGCCGGCCGGCAATGGGCTTAGTCAATCCATAACCCAACCTATACTAGGTCCAGAAGTAGAATGACATATGGTACAGTAATACCCCTGCCGGCCAGCTCTGCCGGCCGGCAAGGTACAGTACAGTAATGGCTAGGCCATTACGGAGATAGAGGGGGAAGGGACAAGAGGGTCCTGCCAACCTTGCTTTAGTGACAGATCACCCGCAGCCAAGAACTCTGTCTTAGCCTAAGGGAGATCTAAGGGAAAGGGCCAGCGCAGTAGTATAATACCTGCCAGCTTCCAGAGCACCAAAGCAAGGAAGGCGTTGCAACTCCCAAGGGAAGATTTATCCTCCCCGAGAACAGCAACAGGACTTAGTCTGGTCGATCACACAAGAAGGAATCATAACTACAGAAACCTTCGACAGTGACCTAAGGGATCTCAGCTCCCTTTGTAAGTGTTAGGTCAGCGAGGGAGACTCTGCCCCAAGCCAAACAACACGGACTCAGACTAAAAACTCTGTTGTTCTGACCCTCTTTGAACCAGACTCTGCTGGAACAGGAAGGTACAGTAACACCCTAGTATAGTTTTATCGAAAATAAATTCGGAAAAAACCACTTAGGGATAAGCCCAAGGCTTAAACAGAGGGAAAGGGATTGCATACCTTCTCCGAAGAAAAGAAAGCAACCGGGGAGTATGATAAAGTATACTAAGGCTCCATAAGCAATTAGCCTAGGCACCAAGAGAATCGATTACCTAATTCACCGAAACTCTCACGTATACAATCTTGGAAATATTCCACACAGTCTAAAATGTATAAAATATAGCCTAAAGCTTCAATAAAATTTTAATTACACTCGGAAAAACCATAATCATGCATTAAGTACTAGGACCAAACGACTAGGCTACATGGCCTAGCGTAGGCCAGAATGGCGAATACTTCGCCAAATAATACTAAGCACGAAAGGAAATCCTATGTAAAGCTAAATAGCTAAATTTTATTAAGCAAAACAACCAGGAATGTCACTCTGACTAACTAATTTATACCTAGCGAGTGACAGTGTCCAGGACACCTCTGGTAGGCTACGGCTCTTGTATCAAAGATTAATCCTATTAATCACTCAAAATTTTACCAAGAGCCTACATTTATACATAACAGACACTATACTCAACTTATCCGAGGTCAACGAAGACGAAGAAGCCATGAAAAGCTGAATAAATCCAAGATTTGCGAGAAAAACAGGAAAAAACACCGAGTTGTTAAGCTACGCAAAAAGGAATACAGATGGCGCCAGGATTGGCGCCAGGCACGCATACGAATCGGGGGATAGGGAAGCCTTGGGAGCGGCTCCCCTTTTTCTTTCCCGAATTCGTATCTCGTCAATCTCCCTCCTACGAGACGAATCTCTGTTCAGGTCGTAGATTGCCATGTGACGTGTCTAGAATACGTCCTCTGATATGTCGCGATATCCCTTTCACGAGGGATACTCGCTCCAGGAGTTAGAATTCTGGTACCTTAAGGTAAATTCTCTGGGAATATCGCCGTAGTTGTAATATACCCTAGGAAGCTACCCTATAGGAACTTCCATCAGGACGACATGGCTTGAGCCCAAAAAAAAAATATATATATATATATATATATATATATATATATATATATATATATATATATATATATATATATATATATATATAAATAAATTACAAGCAAATGCAGTCGTTTCTAGTCCACAGCTGTACAAAGGCCTGAGAAATTCCCTTAGTCATGTCTGGGGATTGGACATTTTCATCACAGCGAGGCCGCTTGTGATGGTGGGAGATTTATTTTTTGTCGATCACAGAAATTCAATCTATTGTACAGCTTTACTGATCATGGTAATACGCAAATCGTTTAACGCGCCAAGGTATCCCCTCACTCAGAAGAGGATATATATATATATATATATATATATATATATATATATATATATATATATGTATGTATATATATATATATATATATAGAGAGAGAGAGAGAGAGAGAGAGAGAGAGAGAGAGAGAGAGAGAGAGAGAGAGAGAGAGAGAGAGAGAGAGAGAGAGAGAGAGCCGGGAAATAAGGGATGGATTTGGTTGAAGTGTTCATGTGTAATCTGGAAAGTCGTTGTCAAGTCTGAATTGGTCTAAAGTCTGATTGTAGACACTAAATTGAAAAAATTGTGTTGAAAGTTCAGTAATTTTAGCTGGAAAGTTTTGATAATCATAAGAGAGAGAGAGAGAGAGAGAGAGAGAGAGAGAGAGAGAGAGAGAGAGAGAGAGAGAGAGAGAGAGAGAGAGAGAAAGAAGGTAGGCACAATATTTGTAATATAGAAAAGATGAGTTATATTAATAATGTTAAAGATTATTTGAATTGGTGATAAAATAAGGTGACAGCATTTAATGAGTGAAAAAGTATTTCACTTAGGGAAAAGAGTTAAATATTAGTGACAGAGATTCAAAGAATTAAAAATTGATTGAAAAAGATAAAGAAACCTTCATAATTATATCTTTCTCATATTTTAACCATAAATTCTTAGGAAAATCTAAATGACTCATTGTACATAGATTTCTCTATTATTATATTTTCACCATCATTTCTTCTCACGAGATTATGTATGGTTTCCTTTTTACACAGAGCTCGCTCTCTCTCTCTCTCTCTCTCTCTCTCTCTCTCTCTCTCTCTCTCTCTCTCTCTCTCTCTCTCTCTCGAGGGTGTCATTTAATCTGTTCCCTCAGTTGCACTGAATTCTCTCGACTTTTATGCATCTTTTTTGGGGGGGACACTTTTTCTGTGGGTAGATTCTCTGCTCAGATTGTGAATTTACATCTTCCTTTTATTTAATTTCTTTCTTATTATCGTATTAACAATTTCACTCTTATCAATTCAATTCTTCATAGAATATTTATATTTTTAATTCCTTCCTTTTGTCGTGGAGTGAATGTTATTTATTTAGTTTTTTATGTCAGACCATTTAGTGTTCCGTACTATATAACTCTTTTTTTTTTTTTTTTTCATTCTCACCATTTCATGTCTAGCTATCCAGATTTTTTTCTATTGCTGATTCTATCCTTTTTCCTGTAAATATATGTATTATTTTTTTTTTCAGATTATTTTGTAGGAAATATTAAAAATTATAATCATGCAAGTTTCGATATCTGTATTTTTATAGATAATTATGATATTCCAAACTATAATCTTCTGACGAAGATGTTTGCTGAGCTTATCTCTCTCTCTCTCTCTCTCTCTCTCTCTCTCTCTCTCTCTCTCTCTCTCTCTCTCTCTCTCTCTCTCTCTGCATTGATCGGGCCCGTATTTTGATTGAGCTACACAGAAGTCCTGATTTGTCTTGAGAACTGTGAGACTACTTTGGAAGTTCTCATTACAGTGGGATGTGGCAGTGAAGTTGAATGGGTTGTAGCTGTGTATAGGGAAGACTGATTATTCATATTACAAGCGAAGATACAATTGTGTGCTGTCTTAGTCTGTACGAATATATATATATATATATATATATATATATATATATATATATATATATGTATGTATATATATATATATATATATATATATATATATATATATATATATATATATATATATATATATATATACTGCATATATGCATGTACATTTACGTAATATGTACATATTTATATAATCATACAGTATAGGAAAATTATATAGGCATATATCTACTTAATTATATATATATGTATATATATATATATATATATATATATATATATATATATATATATATAAATATATATGTGTGTGTGTATACATACTTTCAGAAGTTTTTTTGCAAGGTAGTTAAAATTATTGCACTAAATTACGGTAATATTGACTATTTTCAAATAAAAAATGTATATATATATATATATATATATATATATATATATATATATAAACACACACACACTTGCGAGTGTGTCTGTGTGCTTATACGTTTTATAGGTGTATGTATATGTGTATGAATATGCATAAATTCCCTGAGAGTATCCTTCGTGAAGCGGATCTTCCCAAGCACACTATGTCATCACAATACACAATATAATCTCGGCAAGTTTAATCTTCCCTTTTAACTTCGATAATACGGTTCCTGAGAGAGTCATTGATATAGCGTTTCTCTGCCTCTACCGCCCTCCCCTCATTCCCCGCTATTTCTGAGGCGCCCCCCCCCCTCCCCATCTCTTGGAGTATTCACACGTACCAGAATGAATTTAGCAGTTCAGAAGAGCCAAGAGCAATATCATGTATTTCCGAGGCATACCATTTGCGATAGCTTTCACTGTATGTGGGATAGTCATGCAGGAGTTCTTAGGGTGGAAGGTAGTTCTGGAGTATTGTTGGTCGTTTTAGATTTTGTAGAATATATATGTTTTTAAATAGATATTGTTCGTAAAATATTACTATCTTAAGGCTGTTAAGTTAACGATATAGTTAATTGTGTTGATGCTCTACTTTTAATGTTATATTTGTTAGACGTTAGGGTAATGTATATAGAATATCTTTTCAAATGTTTTTGTCATTCTGATTTGTTTTGTTTTTGTGTAATTTTATGTTTTTTATTGTCATTAAAATAAACCGAGTAATATATCCATCTGATTTCGCTTTGCATGATGCTTTTAATCTTCCGGTATTAGTGAGTGACACTAGAAAAAACAGTTAAAATAATTACTATTACCCTTTGATTC
>NC_090743.1:52264632-52267132 GCF_036898095.1 Palaemon carinicauda
ACCAATCCCTTACTACGTGTTTCACTTAGGGCAAAGATATCCAAATTATATTCCATAAAAGCATTCTCCACTTGTTGTAACTTCTCCATTTGATTAATGGTTCTAACATTCAATTACTATATTAAATTTTTCCTTGGTATTTATTAAGCTGAAGATTCTCAGCAACCCCGCTATGCCCGGGACTGGGGTCATTCTGTCATTTTTGCGCCAATTAAGGCGAGTGACCCTCTACCGGTCCATACTAATTCTAGTAAGATCAATCCGCCTGGCATTTGAGGGTATAAGTCGAAGAGACATTTGTCTTTCGTCTTAAACCCAATCGGTCAGCCTGCTGCCAGTGACTTCTTCGAGATTTAGGGGAGGCATTTCCTCCACACCCAAGATCTCGTTACTTTACCAGGTTGCTTATCCGCTTATATAACCGTTGGCAAACATGGATTGCTAAGATATTCCGCTAGCACGGCAGTGTAGTCATTTTTGCTATTATATATAACGATACAAAACTCTTTAGCTTCGAGGGTTAACTGTCACCCCCATAAATTTCGTTTAGAAGAAATTTAAGTAAATATTACATCTTGTTCTTTGTTTTGATATTAAATTGTTGCTCAAAGAACAGCCGGTAAAACGATAACATCTGTGACCTTATATAATATATATATATTACTATATAATTATATATATATATATATATATACTGTATATATATATATATATAATATATATCTATATATAACATATATATTTATGTATATATATATACACAGACACACACACACATATATATATATATATATATATATATATATATATATATATATATATATATATACATATATATATATATATATGTGTGTGTGTGTGTGTGTGTATGTGTGTGTGTGTGTTTCTTAAAGGCACATAAAAGTAACAAAGGAAATCATTAAAGGACTATCTTTTGACCACTACATATTGACCGTTGTTTTCCACCGAGATGAGGGTCAATGTGTATTAAACAAGTAAAGCGATTAATTTGACTTACTTTCCTGTTCCATTTAAGAAACAAACTGTTAGATTACAGTTAGAATAAATACACATACAAACACAGGCCCTAGTTTTGTCTCCTCTATAAAAAAAATCTTGAAGAGTAAGGATTCCCTCAGTATTTTCCATTTCCTTGTGGTTTATCACATGCCCCTGTGACCTTTTCATAATAAACGTATTGACCGCAGCCCAAAAATAAAAATACGTACCTAACTGAAAAAATAAACCTCATTATGATACTTTCCTTCTCAATACAAATAAGCAACAGACACAAACCCAATGAACGAGCACCAAGCCATGTCTCAAATGAACGAGTCCCAAGGAATATCTCAATGATACAAATGTTAAGAAAAGACACAATCCTCCAGTCAGTCTTAAAGAATACGGCTGGATATTCCCCAGAGCACAAAATCACAAAGCTGAGGATCTTATACAAACTTGTCTAAGAAGAACGATACGATAAAGAGTAAACAAAACGGTAGTTTGATAAACGCTGCCCTCCAAAAAAAATAAAGTACGTTATATAAGGCAAAAACTTTTGCGGAATACACTAAATGAAAGCAAAGGAAACATTATTTTGATATCAAACAATGAAACGAGAATGTACAACAATTTTAAGAGAAAAATGGATGGGGCCAAGATGAAGTAGGGAGATGGAAGATGAGTGGTCGTAATCTTCATGAAAGCAGTCAAAGACTTAAAAGTACAACTCGGTACGAGCAATACCTTATCAGCCTAAAAGGTTTTCATATTCGACAAACATTAAACAAAGAAAAAATGTTTATGTAGGAAGAGGAGGAGGAGGAGGAGGAGGAGGAATACACTGTAAAACAAACGCACCCAAAATCTTCGCCGTACAAACTCAACTGAACGCAACTCAAACACTACCTTATATCAACATGGTCTGCTTCCTCCCTTATGGAAACTAATCGATGTCAAGAAAAAAGCGAAAATATGAATGAGTACGAGGAGGAAGAGGAGGAGAGGAAGAGGGAAGGAGAAAAAGCGCAGTGAAGGGCAAAGGAAGAGCAGGAAACAATCCCCTTCTTTAATCAGGGAGATGCATCCAGCTTGAAATCTCATGTCTCAATGCGTTCATAAATAAGAAGATGAAGCCACAAAGAATCGCCTGGCTCTCTCTCTCTCTCTCTCTCTCTCTCTCTCTCTCTCTCTCTCTCTCTCTCTCTCTCTCTCTCTCTCTCTCTCTCTCAAAGGTTTCTCTTTGCAAGATTTTGCAGAGGAGAAAATATGCAGATATACAGAGGGGAAGCATCTGAAGGGAGAGGGAGGGAAGATTAGATAAGTAGAGAAAGTTGAAATAAAGAGGAAAGAGGCAACACGGATAATGAAGGGAAAGGAAGAGAAGTAGGGAAATAGAGGGGAATAAATGTTATCGTTATCATTATTATAGTAGCTGTTTCTTTTGTTATTTTCTATGACAAAAAGGATAGCAATAATGAAGATTTACTAACATTATTTA
>NC_090743.1:52279632-52282132 GCF_036898095.1 Palaemon carinicauda
TCGCTTTGTAAATAGGAGCAAATATACAAAAATATAAATGAATTTAAAAAGGATATTTGCATCATTATTCGAGTTTCATTTCTCCTCCTTTTTTGAATTATTATTTTGTCTTTTATTTATGTAAAAAATAATTTAAATAAAAACGGTGAGGGCAGTTGACATCAAGAGATTTATATTTTATCTTATGAAATTATAATCACAATTATTTTCATCATTACTGAGGATGATAATTTAAAGATTCTTTGGGATGGCAAAGAGGTTAACTTACAAGTTACTATTGATTGACCTCAATTGTTAATAATAAAAAAAAATCCTTACTATTGATTGACCAGATATGGTAATAATGAACTATTCGTTATTACTGATTGACCTGGCAGGGTAATCAATAATTCGTTACTACTGATTGACCTTTTATGGTAATAATGAACTATTTGTTACTATTGACTGATTTGATATGACGATATATCATTTTTTTCTTATATACAGTTGGTCAACAAATTAAAAAATCTATGAGTATACCAATATAAAAGACCAAGTAATTATAAAGAAATATATACCAAAAATTTAAAAACTAAATATCAATTCTATTGCTTATAAAGATAAAGAAAAAATTATGTCTTTTAACTAATATTCATATCCTGTTAGTGCATTGGTTTCTTTCTTTGTGTGCAGTAACTCAATAACCTAATCAAAACTTACAATCTTAAATTACTTGACATTAAACCTGGCCATCAATACAACTTTTCATACTCTATCAGTAATTCATTAAGAATTTAATAATCCAATTGTATGTTTCACTTAATATTTACAGCTTCTGAGTTCTCAATCACAGCTGTTATGCAGCATATAAGTGGCGCAGCTGTACCTCTTCTGAACGTATAGCTCCCAAAATTGTAAAAAAAAAAATCCTAATTTGTCACAAAACGTTATGAATGGGTCAGTATACTTCTATATTTAGATATCCCTAATTTGTAAACAACTATCAGGTACTAATTGAAACTAGGCTAGAATTTTTGGAAAATTAAGATAAACAATTTATTTTGTTTTCCATGTTTCGAAGGCCTTTAAATTCCCGTGGTTTCCCTTCACGGTTTTAGCTCACGTTTTCGACACCTTCGCTTTCTTCACTTTTCTTTTCTTCTTCCATTTTCTACACCTTCCTTACCTTGTTTTGACCGAGCCTGAGCTGGGTTAAAGGCAAAAGGCTGCAGAGTCCTATTGGTAACCGAGTTATACATAAAATCAGACCTGCATTGACACATCACTTGATACATACGTAATCTTCTTCTTTCAGATACAGTACAATCTACCTCTCATTAAAACACTCACATCAGGAATTTCAGTCTATCTTTTCTCAAAGACAGCCCTCAATAAGATTTTCTTGACTAAATGTAACCTTGATTGCCAAACATGCCATCAGGTCAGTCACATTGTTCTTCAAAAATTCAATGTCAAGATAAATAATTTAAATAGTAATAATAATATTATTATTAGAGCACAAGGATAATAATTATAACTTTTACCAAAGTAACCCCCAAAAAATTAAACGAAGTATTTTCAAAACACATTACCTTAAAGTCAGTCCCAAACTAGGCTTTCCCAATTCTTGTGAACCTGAATAATTGATAACAACCTAAAAAGCAGCTTTTGCTCGGAAAAAAAAAAGAAATTACAAACGGAGGAGAGATATGAAGCCTTTTCTTGAAATCGAAAAATGTACACATACCTTATCGCATAAAAGAAGAAGAAGAAGAATCAAATGAAAATTTCTGTAACTTAGTGGGAAAAAAGTAGGAAAGCAGTAACAGAGCAAGAATCAAATGATAATTTCTATAACATAGAAGAAGAAGAAGAAGAAGAAGAAGAAGAAGAAGAAGAAGAAGAAGAAGAAGAAGAAGAAGAAGAAGATTCAAATGAGAATTCCTGTATCAGAGGAGAAGAAGAAAAGCAGCAAAAGAAAAAGAATCTAATGAGAATTTCTGTAACAGAGGAGAAGACTAAAAGCAGCAGAAGAAAAAGAATCAAATGAGAATTTCTGTAACAGAGGAGAAGAAGAAGAAAAGCAGCAGAAGAAAAAGAATCAAATGAGAATTTCTGTAACAGAGGAGAAGAAGAAAAGCAGCAGAAGACAAAGAATTAAATGAGAATTTCTGTAACAGAGGAGAAGAAGAAAAGCAGCAGAAGAAAAAGAATCAAATGAGGATTTCTGTAACAGAGGAGAAGAAAAGCAGCAGAAGACAAAGAATCAAATGAGAATTTCTGTAACAGAGGAAAAGAAGAAGAAAAGCAGCAGAAGAAAAAGAATCCAATGAGAATTTCTGTAACAGAGGAGAAGAAGAAGAAAAGCAGCAGAAGAAAAAGAATCAAATGAGAATTTCTGTAACAGAGGAGAAGAAGAAGAAAAGCAGCAGAAGACAAAGAATCAAATGAGAATTTCTGTAACAGAGAAGAAGAAGAAGAAGAAAAGCAGCAGAAGAAAAAGAATCAAATGAGGATTTCT
>NC_090743.1:52292132-52324632 GCF_036898095.1 Palaemon carinicauda
GTTTCCTGTGAATATAAAAAAAAACAAAGCCTCTATCTTTCCTATGCACCAAAACGCCTAAAAATGATAATTTACAAATATTTTCTTCAACGGTGAATATTATGTAATATACTAAATTATTTAACTCTGCTAAAAATATTCAAATTCTCGTATGTAGGCCAAACACAAAAAATATCGTCAACATAACGAAACCAAAGAAGCCCTTTAGGCAAAATCGCTGGTAACAGTTTAACTTCGAAAAATTCCATGTTATATTACTGAGTACTGGGGATAGGGTATTACTCATTGGCACATTTTAAATTTTTAAGGTAATACTTTCGATTAAAAACAAATTTACATCTTTAACACATGATTTTATCAATTCAATCATTTTGTCAGGAAATAAGGGTAAAATATGCCTTCTTAAGTGTCAAATTAATGCCAGCACTGAGTAACTTATTACCAAAATCTGTATTTTTCTTTATATGTGATTGATATATTTCCAGCAAAAGGCACGAGGACTTGTACTAACCATTTAGACAATTTGTAAGAAGCACTACCAACAGAACTGATTATTTGCCGGACAAGGTTTTAAATCTTGTGTATTTTGATAAGACCATAAATGTACGGTAATGTGGCCAATTGAGAAGAAAACTTCTTAATATATACTGTACATCATATCCTTTTAAAATGGATTTTAATATCTTATCAAAAATACTATTAAGAGTTTCTAAGAGATTTTCACGTACTTCATAGTAAGTTTCATTATCCGACAACAGATTATCCATGAAAATTAAATGGTACAAACTAGTGAGGGAAGGAGATAAGATGAGAGAGTTTAAGAGGAGGGTTTTGGAGGATATTGATATAGGAATTGAAGATGTTCAAGAATGGTGGACATGAAATGCAGCAGTAATGAGAAGGCATGGAAAGGAGCTTCTGGGAGAGACATCTGGTATCATATGGGAAGAAAAGGAGAGTTGGTGGTGGAGTGAAGAAATTGAGAAGGTTGTAAACGATGAGAAGGAGGCAAAGAAGAGATAGGAAGAGTCACAGTCACGGGAAGACAGAGAGAGGTTCAGAGAGAAAAACAAGGTGGTGAAGAAGGTAGTAGCTCAAGCTAAAGCTAAGGCATATGATGATGTGTATAATGAGCTGGGGACAAAGGAAGGATTAAACAAGGTGATCAAGCTATCAAAGGCTAGAAATAAGAGCACCAAAGATATTACAAACATCAAACAAATAAAAGATCAAGATCGTGTAGTACTTAGAAAGGAGGAAGACATTGTAAAGAGATGGAAAGAATATTTTGAACAGCTGTTAAATGAAGAAAATGATAGATTACTAAGAGAGGTATGGTAATAAGTTTCTCTAGGCAAGAGGTAATAAATGCACTGAGGAAGATGAAGAATGGGAAGGCAACTGGGCCAGACATGATTCCTGTGGAGGCATGGAAAGCATTAGGAGATGAAGGAGTAGATATACTGTACGATCTCATGATAAAGATTTTTGAGCAGGAAAAGATACTAAATGAGTGGCGTGGGAGTATATTAATCCCAATCTTCAAAGGGAAAGGTGATGTCCAAGAGCGTGGGAATTACAGAGGTATTAAATTGATGTCCCACACTTTGAAGATACTGGAAAGGATGATAGATGCCACACTAAGAGAAGAGGTAGAAATAGGTAAAGAGCAGATGGGATTCATGAAGGGGAGGGGAACAACAGACGGTGTATTTTGTCTGTGGTATTCATTGATATTGAAAAGGCTTATGGCCGAGTCCCAAGACAAGAGGTATGGAGGAGTCTGAGGGAGAGGCGGGTGCCAGAGAAGTACGTTCGACTGATACAAGAGATGTACCGTAATGTATTTACTAGAGTGAGGAGCAGTGCTGGGGAGACAGAGGGTTTTGAGGTGAGAGTAGGATTACACTAAGGGTCAGCTCTGAGCCCATTTATCTTTAACATAGTGATGGACGTTTTAATAGAAGAGGTAAGGGAGGCAGTACCATGGAACATATCGTATGCAGATGATATTGTTCTGTGCACAGAGAGCAGGGAAGATCTGGAAATGAAATTGGAAAGATGGAGGCAAGCACTGGAGGATAGAGGAATGAGAATAAGTAGATCTAAGACAGAATATATGTGTACCATCAGTGAGGGGGATGATAGAGAAAGTATTCAGCTTAGGGGAGAACAGATAAAGAGAGTTGATAAGTTTAAGTATTTGGGATCATTTGTTAATGATGGAGGAGGTATGGAAGATAAAGTTAAACATCGGGTACAGGCAGACTGGAACAACTGGAGAGCAGCCTCAGGAGTTCTTTGTGACAAAAGAATACCACTGAGATTGAAAGGAAAATTTCATAAGACAGTGGTAAGAACAGCAATGCTGTATGGAACGGAAACAGCAAGCATGAGGAAGACAGGGGAGAAGAAGATGGATGTGACAGAAATGAGAATGCTTAGGTGGATGCCTGGGGTGACAAGAGAGGATCGGATAAAAAATGACGACATAAGGGGGTCGACAAAGGTGGTAGAAATATCAAAGAAAGTGCAGGAAGGGAGGCTGAGATGGTATGGACACCTGATGAGGAGAGATGAGGACCACGTTGGGAGACATACTATGGAGATGGATGTTCAAGGAAGAAGAAGAAGAGGGAGACCAAGAAAGAGATGGAGGGACTGTGTGAGCGGAGACTTACAGGAGAAGGGGATTGATGAGGCAGAAGAGCAGAATACAAAAAGATGGAAACGGCTCACCCGCAACAGCGACCCCATATAAAAATGGGAACCAGCTGGGAAGAAGAAGATTGTCATTCTTAAAGTCATTTTAATACTTTATAAAACGCTTTGGTGTGCTAGTTGATATTGGTTTTGAGATGGCACCATATACAATACCTTTACAAATGTTAGCCTCATCACTTGAAAAATTGCTATTTCTTTCCAGATAACAAAAAGAGTTTACGACATCCGAAAAATCAATATTTCCCATAGAGAAAGAAATACTTAGACCATAACCTACTATGAGATTCAGGGCCTTTGTAACACGGTTTTTTCGCAATAATTTTTTATCTATGAATTTCATAAATATAACGCTTCTTCAGAATGCATATTATATCTACACATAAATTTTGACTATATTCTGCATTACGTAGGTTGAATAAATTTGGTACTTATAATGTAAAAGTGACGTTTTTTGAAGACGGGCCAACTTACTCAGAGAAAAGGTTTCGAACGCACTCGTTACGTAACTTATGACGGCATTTCTTCCCTCTTTCTCGATCGATGATTGGCTATACGTAACGAAGGCTATACCTCTGCCAACAATGACACAGAAGTTTAAATAAAAGCAAAGCAGTACACCTTTATGAACTCTGAAACCTCTCCAGTGATAATTGTCATAATGAACAAACCAACAAAATATGTTAATAAATACAAAAACACTTCGATTATTAGTCTAACTCCCAAAATAAGTTTCCTAAGAAATTACAGTCTACTTTATAGGTCACAATCAGATTGACAAGGTGTAGGGAATAGTTGGTAATTTTCAAAAACGTAGTAGACAAGCTTGATTTGATAACTGCTATATCCAATGTCAAGCAATCTTTATTTATTGTCTATCTACCTACCTATTTACTGTAAAAAAAACAATAGCCGGTACCGTATTTTGGCTTTAAACCTTCACCAATAATTATCGACAGAATGATGACTTCATGAGGCTCCACCCACTTTGGCCTGGTTATAATTCAGGATAACACTGAAGGCTATCATGGGCATTGTTGGAACAGAAAATTTAAATTCTGGCTATAAAAACTCATTTCTCGAGTAGTTTTAAGAAGTGCTAAATGATCCTCAAGGATCCCAGCAGTTGGCCTAAACGTTTAATTCATGTATACTACTGTTGCAGCACTACTGCTACAGTAGTATTACTACGCTAGCACAGATACCCCACCCACATTTATGTATCGTTCCACCATTCATAAAGTCTTTGTAATGTTTTTTCACTGTGCAATAAGCCATGGCCTCCTCAGAAATTAAGTATAACATTAGATGATAGGTTATTTCATTAAGCTGACAAATTATGGCAACTGGGTATGTTATTGCCGATGTTGAAGCTAAAAGTAAAGTATGGTATCATTCCTTCATTACATTATCATCTTTACTACTATTTGTTTTGCTACACGTAGTAATTATTTTAAAGGATAAATGAATTATGTTCACTTTATTTCTATAAATTCCCATTAGATGTACAAATAAAACTCCTAAAACTATTCCTGATTTATCTACAAAATGCAGTCATACCCAAAACATAGCCAACACGGTCGTACGGCCTAAGAAGAAGAAAACAAATTATATCGGATGATCCGTTGGTCTGATGGAAAGTTTAGCACAAAATTCTTATTTTAACAAAAATAGTTATATAAAGACTGTTTACATACAATCTCTCTCTTTCTCTCTCTCTCTTGGTGGCATAGTGAATAGTTAATGGAAATGTTCAAAAGCCTGAATGACATTACAAGTATTATAATCATGTTACGCTAAATACAAATCAGACCATAAACATTGAATTTAAACTAGAAACTGAATAATTACCTATTCAGGCTATAGTAAATATGGCCACGGGCTTTCTCTTGACTGTATAAAGTTGCAAGTCGTAAGACAAATGCAGTTTTGCAACCACGGGGGCAATTCCAAATCCTGTTAGCCATTCTTGACTGTTATGGGTTTCAGAGCCGATGGAACAAGGTGAATGGGTGTCTGGTGGATGGGCGGGGCAAAATTTTGTCAAAAGGTGTTTACATTGCTTACGTAATGAATGTTTTCGACTCTTGGCTCGTTATCACTGGCCATGGCGTCGGCTAGATCATTTTTACTCTATAAAAATTAAAACTATCGGGTTTAGGTTATTGATAATGCTGACAAAAATTGTGTGTGGTTGTAAAATATACATATGTCAACTTTCAGCTACATCCGATGCTTTGATAAGGAGCAAAGTCCAAAAAGCCGTGTTACAGAGGCCCTGAATCTCATAGTAGTGCACTAAATTATTATCTTGTAAAGGTTTACTTTACAAATTCAAGAAAAATTCAGGGTTAGCATGTTTATTCTAATTACTGTTTTCTATCAACCCTTTTAATTTTGCTTGTAATCGGTTACTCATTTTTCGGTACTCAGCTTTCTATAGCAATAATCCATTAGCAAATGTTTCCAGTTTACTGGAATAAGCATATGAAAACAACGTCGTTTTTCACTCAAAATATGGAAACTCCTTGAACTTCAATTTTCGTGATTTTGATATATTTCTGTGAAATTAAGCGCTGATATTCATCAAAAGGTCTGTGAGCTAATTTAAGTACTGCAGTCTTCGTGGGATGAACCGGTCAAAAATGACTACTAAATATTTAGATGGATATGCACGCGCACAAAGACATTCAATCCTTCTCACTCCCTCTACCTTTCCTAACAATAACATAGCAGTTTCGGGATTTTGTGGTTTCCGAGTGTACCTTTCGGGGTAACCCATCCAACTAGATTATGGCTACTCCCTCTCCCACCTCGTGAGGGTTGAGAAGAGACCAAGTAGTCATAAGTACAGCAATGCCACTCGTCATAACAGAAAAGATTATATATATATATATATATATATATATATATATATATATATATATATATATATATATATATATATTGCTAGAAATTTAAGAGTTTTATTTTTAATCTTTGCTATGTAGAATGAATAACAGAAAGCTATGAAAATGTATTGTTACTGTTTTAAAATTTCTTGTATTCTTCATGACTCTATGTGTTTTCCGTTTCTTCCTTATCTTTGCTGTGACCTAGGAAGTCCTTCAATTCAAGCACCCCTCATTATACTCTTAGACAGTCTACCAAAAGCGTTTCTTTTCTTTCTTCCTAATGTGGAATGTACAGTACTAAGCGTTACTTGGAGGAAACTGAGGTAGCAAGGGCTGTCAAGGTGTTGGAGGATGGTCTTTCACAAAGGAATATAGCCAACAGGCTGGGTGTGTCTAGAAGTGTTGTTGCTAGGCTATGGTTGAGATATCAAGAAATAAGAACTTGCGGCAGGCTTCCTAGAGAGGATCGTAGACGATTCTTAGGGGCACATTAATGATCAGACAGTGAAGAACAGGTTACATAAAGATGGCTTAAGAAGCAGACGACCTGCAAGAAGCCAGAACTCAACCTCAATACCGAGCAGACCGTCTTACATTCTGCACATGCTCACCAGAATTGGCAGTTGCGTCAATGGCGGTCTGATCTCTGTCCTGATAAGAGCAGATATGCTTCTACTTGTGGCAAGCGTGTTAGAGGGTGGAGACACCCGGGAGAACGGTGTGCTGCTTGCAACAATGTCCAGTATGACAGGTTCGGTGGAGGATCGTTAATGGTTTGTGGAGCAACCTGCTTAGATGTTCACTCAAATTTTTTGAGCAGAGTATATATATATATACATACATATATATATATATATATATATATGTGTGTGTGTGTGTGTGTGTGTGTGTATCATACATATACACACATATATACATGTACATATATGTATATTATATATACACACATATATATCCATATGTATATATATATATATATATATATATAAGCACACATATATACAGTATATATGTATTTATTAAAAACTGCTGAAATAACGCAAAACAAGAGTTAATGTGAAAGTCGTGGTGACTGCCCCACATAATTACTTCAGCGAGAGAATCCCCTAAAATCCACCTTAACCCTTTAATACAGACTCGTGGCACCAGAGAAAATTACTCTTGAGACAAAACTAAATAAAACTAAAAATATATCCATCGCTTGCATATTGGAATGACGGTAATTGGACAGGAACAAACGGCCTATGCGTTTTTAATTGTCTTGGTGGTTTATGGGAATTATTGTATTTGCAAGGATGGTACACTAATTAGTTTAATTGACTCCCACAGCAGTTATTATATATTGGAATATTGGAGGGGAAGATAGGAACAATTCGAGGGAAATCTAGTCTAGCTTTCTTTTTATTATTATTATTATTATTATTATTATTATTATTATTATTATTATTACTTGCTAAGCTACAACACTAGTTGGAAAAGCAGGATTCTATAAGCCCAGGGGAACAGGGAAAATAGCCCAGTGAGGAGACGAAAAAAGGAAAAGTATAATATTTTTAGAATAGTAACAACATTAAAATAAATATTTTACATATAAACTATAAAAGCTTTAACAAACCAAGAGTAAGAGAAATAAGATAGAATAGTGTGCCCGAGTGTACCCTCAAGCAAGAGAACTCTAACCCAAGACAGTGGAAGACCATGATATATAGGCTATGGCATTACCCAAGGCAAGTGTACAATGGTTTGATTTTGGAGTGTCCTTCTTCTAGAAGAGCTGATTACCATACCTAAAGAGTCTCTTTTCCCCAGTAAAAATTATTTTCTTAATAATAAATACGAGGTGGTTAAAATGATTACCACAGCTGTTATTATGTATTGGAGTATTGTATATGAAGATGTAAATAATTGGAGAGCTTTCTTATTTATATCAACATGGTCTTATGAATAATACAAAATATAATTCAAAATCTCAAATAAATTAAAAAATAGCCAAAATGATAAATATGAAATTAAACGCTATTACTGTAAATATTTTTTCTGGGGCCTAATGAAAATGAATGAAAAATATGAAAATCCTATTTTATATAGTTCAATTTTATAATTTGATATGAAGGACAGAAAACGGTCCATTTACTATATATATATATATATATATATATATATATATATATATATATATATATATATATTACACACACCATCATCATCATTTGCTCCCACGCATATTGACACAAAGGGCCTCAGTTAGATTTTATCAGTCGTCTCTATCATGAGCTTTAAATCAATACTTTTCTATTCATCATCTCCTACGTCACGCTTCATAGTCCTCAGCCATGTAGGCCTGGGTCTTCCAACTCTTCTAGTGCCTTCTGGAGCCTAGTTAAAAGTTTGGTGAACTAATCTCTCCTGGGGAGTGAGAGGAGCATGTCAAAACTATCTCCATCTATTCTTCACCCTGATCTCATCCACATATGGCACTTGAGTAATCTCTCTTAATAGTTTCATTTCTATTCTGTCCTGCTATCTAACTCATAATGTTCTTCTAAGGCTTTGTTCTCAAATCTATAAAATCTGCTGGACATTGTTTCATTGTTTTACAAAAGTCATGTACATACAGTAATACCGATCTCACTAAACTGATATATAGTCTGATTTTTATATGTAATTTCATGCGATTTGATTTCCAAATTTTACTTAGCCTAGCCATTGTCTCTCTCTGTCTGTCTGTCTGTCTGTCTGTCTGTCTGTCTGTCTCTCTCTCTCTCTCTCTCTCTCTCTCTCTCTCTCTCTATATATATATATATATATATATATGTGTGTGTTTGTGTGTGTGCGTATATAGTTCTTTCGTAGCTGGTGGCGTCAAAAGAGTATAAGACATGTTGCTCTGCAAGTCTTTAAAAGTAAAGCTGCTTGCTCCAAGGTATTTGTTGCACACATGACTTTACATTTTCAAATCTTTAAAAATAAATTTGTGAAAATACTAAGAAATATTCAATAAAAACACTTTACCCGCTAAAAAACACTTAATAACTTAACATTCCAACCTCTTCACTGGAAAGGCTTCCAAGTGGCATTGACTTCCTAAAGGCTTTAAAGACCCATTACAAAAGGCTAAATCACAATTATATCTTTGCCACCCCGTAGAGCAAGACACGAAAGCCACGCGGCTTGACAATGCTGTAAACGCAGCATTCAAAACTCCATTACAACAGCAATTACAATTTACACTCTGACTTAGCGTACGGCCACTAACTTTCATTTACAATCTTATTTTGCTCAGCGGTTTAAGGCCTCGCTGGTAATTCCCACTTTTCGCCTTTTTAAGAGACTTTCAACAGATTCGTGTAACGCATCACAGCGGGGTTCTCTCAATTTTCTTTTCTATTTATGATAACTCGAGTTTTCTTATCGTTCGGAGACATTTTCTTTGCTGTAGTGAAGAATATTTTATGTTTCAAAAGGTCTACCTTGGTGATTTTGTGTTTTAAGATCAGACATGGAAGAAATAGAGAGCATATATATAAACACACACACACACACACACACACACATATATATATATATATATATATATGTGTGTGTGTGTGTGTGTGTGTGTATGCTATTTGTGTGCATGTCTAAAATAGTGTTGAGAGAGAGAGAGAGAGAGAGAGAGAGAGAGAGAGAGAGAGAGAGCAGCGGACACTTTTAGCACTTACTCCAAGCAATTAAAAAACATAAAATTATTAGTCAAAGAGAAAAAGGAGAAGAGGAGACATTGAATTCTTTCATCCAAGGGATGCCCCTCCCGAAACTTTCTATCACTTGAAGTAAGTCCTCAAAGATACGAAGATCCTCAAGTTTTAGGAAAAGATCACAAAACTCAACCTTTCTTCTCCCTCCTTTATCATGAAAGGCCACTTGGAGGAGGAGGAGGAGGAAGAGGAGGAGGAGAAGGAGGAGGACTAGAAAAGGGGGAAAAATATGTCAAGAGTTTTGATATGAAAAATTAAAAATGAATACATGTAGTTTTCTAGTTCATAAATAAAATCTAAACATCAGATTTGGCCTTTCAGTGTTTCTTGTATAATGAGGATGAAATAGTAATTCTTAACTATGAAAACATATTTTTTTCTTTTGCATTTTTGTATATTTTTTTAGTGTTCAGTTTTTTATATAACCAGTGCGAGAAGTCAGATGCCGTCAGCAAATAATGCTTTAAACAATCCATTAGGAGAAGTGAAGGGGTAGCAACTTCACTCCATAAACATGATAAAACCCGGAGGGGGGAAAAGATTAGTTTATAAATAATTGTTTGTAAACATACACGAATATTTACAAAAATAAGTTCATTCACATTATTACTGAAAAAGAATATATGAGCGTTAAGGAATTTGTGTTGCATGCATACTTATAAGCATAAAAATATACATAATATACATCTGCAACAAGACCAAGATCCAAGAGTCCCTTCAGAACTCCTCCAAACAAAAACATTTGTATGAAGCAAGTACCATTAACCCCGAGGAAAAGTCTACGGAGTTCACACCGTCTGTTTCGTAAGACTAGCAGGAAGTCTTTTTTTTTTTTCTTTCTTTTTTTCTTTTTGTTAATTAAAAATTTTCCTTTCCCTTCTGAAAGCTTCACTAGAGCTATTAAGTGCTCCTCGGGTCTTCGAGTCAAAGCAAAGTTCGAGTCGAGTTGTAGGTTGTTCAGAAACTTCTCTTTTGAGTAGAATGAAGATTTTTAATAAGTTACCCGAGTCTCCGAGCGTGTATGTAGCCCATGCATTACTAACATTAACAATATCATTATAATTATTGTTATCATTACTAGATAATCTTTCACGCCTAGTTGGATAAAAAATATCCTATGAGCCCAAGGGCCCCAACAGGGTAAACAGCCCATTGAGGAAAGGAAATAAGGAAACATAGAATGGTGTGCCCGAGTTTACCCTCAAGACGCACAAGGTAATATACACAGTCTTGCAGATGAAGGCATAACCTACAGTGTGCCTAACCCGCGGCATTGCTTGCTTCACCCTACCTTCCGCTCATTCAATTCCCTTACGGCAAGTCCTAGAGAGTCAAGAAAGTAACACGGTGAGGTGAACATATAATAATAATAATAATAATAATAATAATAATGATAATAATAATAATAATAATAATTATCATTCTTATTATAATATAATAATAATAATAATAATAATAATAATAATAATAATAATAATAATAATAATAATAATAACAATAAGAAGAAGAAGAAGAAGAAGGAGCAATGCATTTCATATATGAAAAAACAAAAGAAATATTGTAATAGCAAAAAACGTAAATTCATCTCTCTCTCTCTCTCTCTCTCTCTCTCTCTCTCTCTCTCTCTCTCTCTATATATATATATATATATATATATATATCCAGCTCTAAAAGGAAAAGAAAAATCATATTTACAGATAACTTATACTAGGCCAAAATAAAAAAAAAAAAGGAAAAGAAAAGAGTGGAATTTAGCCCAGAAGCAGAACAAGTAATCAAGGGGAAATATAAGCATGAAAGTAAAATAAAAAAAAAATAAAAAAAACACTGCTCATTTTCAGCGTGAAAACAAATTGATTCCTACAGCATATTCATAAAATAAAAACCCCCCATTGACAGAATTTGTCAATAATTACCAAGTATGTACAGTACCTATTACATTACACGCAATTACGGTTTTACGAAGAGACATTTTAATTTTTCTTTGCGATTATTGATTTTCTCTTGCAGTCTCTCAAAAATCAAGGTTGGGGAATATATCGTAGAAGTAATTATTTCAAAAACATTAAAAAAGAACTTACTTTCAAATAATTTTTCTAAATTCATGACATTTGAGTATTTATCAAACAAACCTTTCTTGTGTTTTTTTTTTATATCTCAACTTAAAACAACATCGGTATACCCAAAATTTTGAATAAATCTTACCAATTTATTCTACAAATTATAAAATTATTTCAACTTTCTTCACATACGTGAATTAGCATTTCATAAAATTTCCTACATAAAACGCATCGAATAGAAATAATTCCATTCCAAAATAGTCGACTTTTAAATTCTAACAAACTATTTTAGAATTCATGAGAGTTGAATATCACTATTCGATATTAAGAAACCTATTTCAAAGTATTATAGCTTAAATATAATTAATTTTATTACTCAAATCTTTATCAAAGGAAATATTTATATTTCCTTTGATAAAGAAAACAATTTAAATAAGATGAAATTTTGGAAGATGAATCCCAAAGCATATAAAGGCAACAAGAGAGAGAGAGAGAGAGAGAGAGAGAGAGAGAGAGAGAGAGAGAGAGAGAGAGAGAGGTTTATCCATGATGAGGATAGAATAATAAATTTCTCTTGAAATTAATTGACAGATAATTAATCAGATAAGGGTTAGAAACAAGACTTTTAAAACAAGTGATGTAATTACTGCCTATTGACGTCATTAATTATTAATCTTGACATAGGAACATTCACACAAACATGTACCTTAAAATATCAGTGTAACATGAACTTACCAGATGGGTTACCTTCTACTGGTGTTTGTACAGAGGATAGAATATATATATATATATATATATATATTATATATATATATATATATATATATATATTTACCCTCCACAGTTGTTTGTACAGTGGAAAGAATATATATATATATATATATATATATATATATTCTATCCTCTGTACAAACAACTGTGGAAGGTAACTAAATATATATATGTATATATATATACACACGTACATAAGTATAATAATAAATATGTACATTCATATAAATCCATACACCTGCATATACTGTATTATACTATATATATATATATATATATATGCATATATATATATATATATATATATAAGTATAATAATAAATAAGTACATTCATATATATATCTATACACCTACATATACTGTATACACACAGATATATATATATATATATATATATATATGTATGTATATGTATATCTTGCCTAATCTTTGAAATTGTCTATTTCATGAATTAGGCAGAAATTTGCCTGGCATATGTCAGGATTCTTAAAAACTGTCTAATTCACAGATTAAGCAGCCTATTTCAGCAAATAGTCAACTTGCCTGGTTCCTGATTTAGGCAAATCAATCATAGTGGCACTTTAAGTCCATAATATCTTGATAATGAGATCTAGATACTGGACTCTTGTACTTACAAAGTTCACTCATTTCTCTGACAAAATGTCTGTTTCACAAACTAGTAACGATAGTTATCTTGTTCACTTCTCTTTTTAATCTACGTTAGAAGTATTTCTACGAAATCCCTCTAAGTCATTTTTGTTAATGTAATTCACTTCCATGTGCAATAAATTCTTATGATTAAATTGTATACTGACACCCTCTCCACAACTACTCTCAAGGTAAAAGAAAAAAAAGGAATACAATACATAATAAAAAAAGAAATACTTTATTCATATCAGCATCATCATCAGTATTATATGATTCATAAAAAAATATTTTCCCAATCAAATAAACTGAGATACCTATGTTTGAAAGTACGTAAAATCTCGAGAATATACATTTTACTAAAATATTATTCTAACATTTATTGTTATTAGGATGATAATGGGTGTGACACATTTGGCGAGTTTTTCCTGCAAGCGTACCTCTTATTGTCACCCTTAAAAGCACAACATTTTGTGAACCCCTGACCCCGGCTCTAGAATTAAGGCCTGAAATTCTACGGAAAGGTAACAAATCTTGTTTAAATTGACCTTGCTCTATTAGTACACAATCGCCTTTCAGAAGTTGGTTTCTGAAATAATTTGTGTTTACAATTCCACACTTAGTGCCAATCTTGTACAAGCCTCTTGGGGTCCATATCAAGAACGACTCCGGGCACACTCCAAAAGTCAAGGCTCACTGTCAAACTCCCTAGCAGGCAGCAAAACAGAATCACCTGTCTCAAGGAGATGAAACTGTTCGCAGCATTTCATCCCGACTTCTTTCGTGGCCAATTGCTGCATCTTTCCATCGAATACTGCTTAATTTCAAATGGTTCTCCATCATATCATCAACTGCAGCTTCCCCAGCTGATGAAGATTCATCAACAAATCTTCCTAAATCCCTTTCCTTTGGCATTTCTTGAGCAAGGTCCTTAACTTGGGCTCCTGTAGCATAACTTAAATCAAAATTTTAAGAGTAATGACTGAAGTTTATAAGTACGAGGCTCCAGTAAATAGACCTCATTAAGATATTAACTGCTTAAGGTGCAACTTTTTTAATTGATTTGAATACATCATGAACAAGGTAATTGCCTATTTCTTGAAATGGGCAGCCCAATCTGTGAATTAGGCAACTTCCAAGGGTTTATACACATTTTAGGCAAATTGCTACATATTTCGTGAAACAGGCACTGAAATTCCTGTTTCAAGAATTAGGTGCGGGGATTGCATAATTCATGAAATATGAAATTTCAAAGAATAGGTATATATATATATATATATATATATATATATATATATATATATATATATATATATATATATATATATATATATATATATATATATATATATATATATATATATATATGTTTTTACACACTCATATATATATAGATTGAGAGAGAGAGAGAGAGAGAGAGAGAGAGAGAGAGAGAGAGAGAGAGAGAGAGAGAGAGAGAGAGAGAGCACACTGTAAAAGGGTTCGAGAAAAATCTTCATGCACTCAAAAAGGGCTTCAAAGAACGTACCTATTTCTGTTCGTCCGAGTTAGTTTTGAGAAAGAAAATCAAGTGATCACTCACAATGGTATTTGTAGTTCCCACGAATTCTTTAAGCATTTTGTCCCTTAGGCAATTCGAATTAATCTCTCTCTCTCTCTCTCTCTCTCTCTCTCTCTCTCTCTCTCTCTCTCTCTCTCTCTCTCTCTCTCTCTAAGATGATGTTATACACGGAGACTTAATTGCTTCAAACCACACCTGCACAAAGTAATAACCAGACACTGAATAGAGAGTGGTTATGAATTAAAACTCTAATTTCAATCTAATTATACAGGAAATAGAAAATCAATATAAAACACCAATCCTGTGTATAATTAGTTTACAGAGCTTAAAAAGTCTTTGCTGTGCATTCATCATTAATATCGTGAATATTGTACATGACGATACAACACAGCAGTTCAATCAAAGCTATTTTGGGAAGAAAGTGAAGCGTAGCATTAATTAGTTATACTTTGAAGTGTCGGTACCAGAAATATTGAGCTTGATGAATAGGAATATTACTGATATATCATCTCTCTCTCTCTCTCTCTCTCTCTCTCTCTCTCTCTCTCTCTCTCTCTCTCTCTCTCTCTCTCTCTCTCTCTCTCTCTCTACTAGAAATCTCTCCATGTATATATACGTTTCTTTTAAAAACAATATGAAAACTAAAAAGAAACTTGATTTGCTAAAAATACTTATTTGTTTGTAAAACGTTTAACTTTCAAAGGTAACAATAATAAACACATTAGGTTGATCTGATTTGTTCAAAACATGTCTGTTGGTATATATTTCCAAATACCTTTTGTATGCATAAACTAATCAATTAACTTAAACAAGAAGATGAACAGTACTGTTTTAAAGAGATATCCCAGAAACTGAAACCATGAAAGTAATTATTATCCACACTGTTTATACATAATGAAAATGGCTAATGAAAAAAAAAAAATAGAAAGTTGACCACACATAATACATATGCATAACAAATTATTATAAAAAGCAATCACCAATAACTTGGTTGTTACTGACGAACATCTGAGACCAAGTAAACCTATAAAAAGAGTTGATTAAAGCAATGCTGTAAAAATGGCTATTATTATTATTATTATTATTATTATTATTATTATTATTATTATTATTATTATTATTATTAACTAAGATACAACTCTACTTGGCAGTATGTTATAAGCCCAACTGCTCCAACATAGAAAAATACCCCATTGTGGAAAGGCAATAAGGAAATAAAGACTACATATGAGCAGAAATGAATAAATATTATAAAATCAGCAACAACGTTAAAACAGATGTGTCATACATAAACAATGAAGACAGTCTCATGTCAGCCTAATTAACATAAAACCATTCGCTGCAAGTTTGAACTACTGTTTGGAAGTTCGATTCGGGGTACTTGCCATCAAATACGAGTATAGCACAAGCTATGATGAAGTGACAGTAACATAAACACTCAATGAAAATAAATAAATGATTACCTTTCTTGAGTTTGGTTCTTCGAAATAACATCCTCTCAGTTTCACCTTTTCTGTACTTGCACTTCTTATATGCCTGTGTGTGGTTGTGCGTGTAATGAGTGTCTTATGCTCTGGAAGTATTCAGCACATGGAGTTCATCCATGATTCGCAGGGTACGGATTTATTTATTGTTTCTGCACATTATTTTGATAACTTTTATTATTTCTGTATTTCATGCATAATACATGTCAAAGCATTTACAGGCTAGGTAATGTTTAAAATGTCTTCTTTTGCGATCTAATATTTAACAGGATTTTTTTTTTTAATTTTTTTTTTATTATTTCTACCTTCTTTAAGTCGGTTAAAAATCTCCGTAACATCTTTAGCATTTACTAATAAGGCAATGGAAGTTGATAAAACAGCAGTCAACGGCACCCAATGAACTAATCTCACCATAAGAAATATAAGAAATGGCTCATTAAATCTTCACTTGCTTCCTAGAAAATATGAATTTCCCAAAAAATTCCAGACATCTTCTAAAACACGTCCGTTCTTGGAAAAACCGAGGAAGAAAGTCCAGAGTCTTCTCAGACACTCGTCTCGTCTCAGATTCTATATAACGGCCTAATTATCTATTTCTATTTATTTCTTGGCCTATTTCAACGATTAAAACCATTTTTTACTTCAACAAACCCTTATCTATTCTAACGTTTAAAACCCCTCTTTTTATTTCAATGTTTCAAAACCTTTCCTATTTCAACGTTTAAAAACCCTTTTTTTTTCTTTCAACGTTCAAATTTTTTATTTTTTTTATTTCAACGTTTAAAACCCTTTGCTACTTCAACGTTTAAAACACTTTATTCCAACCTTTAAAACTCTTTTCTATTTAAACGTCTAAACCCTTTATCTAATTCCACATAACCGATCTCGATCTTTACGCCCTCGATCACTTCGTTTAGTTCTATTCCATCCTCTAGCGTATTTTTACCCTTTCAATCACCTTGTACACTTTCATTCAATCTTCTATTCTATTTCCACCTTTTATACATCCGTTCAATTCTCTTACCAATTTCCATTCTGCTCCCATTAAATTATCTGTTTTATTTTCCTTTTTCAATCACCGTCTACTTCCATTCAATCCTCTGATCTATTTCCACAATTTCAATCCCCTAGTCTACTTCCATTCAATCCTCAGATCTATTTCCACAATTTCAATCCCCTTGTCTACTTCCATTCAATCCTCTGATCTATTTCCACCATTTCAATCTCCTTGTCTATTTCCATCCAATCCTCTGATCTATTTCAACTATTTCAATCACCTTGTCTACTTCCATTCAATCCTCTGATCTATTTCCGGAGTTTCAATCCCCTTGTCTTCTTCCATTAAATCCTCTGATCTATTTCAACTATTTCAATCACCTTGTCTATTTCCATTCAATCCTCTTATCTATTTCCGGAGTTTCAATCCCCTTGTCTTCTTCCATCAAATCCTCTGATCTATTTCAACTATTTCAATCACCGTGTCTATTTCCATTCAATCCTCTGATCTATTTCCGGAGTTTAAATCCCCTTGTCTTCTTCCATTAAATCCTCTGATCTATTTCCACTATTTCAATCTCTTTGTCTATTTCCATCCAATCCTCTGATCTATTTCAACTATTTCAATCACCTTGTCTACTTCCATTCAATCCTCTGATCTATTTCCGCAATTTCAATCCCCTTGTCTTCTTCCATTCAATTCTCTGATCTATTTCCACCATTTCAATCTCCTTGTCTATTTCCATACAATCCTCTGATCTATTTCAACTATTTCAATCACATTGTCCACTTCCATTCAATCCTCTAATCTATTTCAACCATTTCATTTCTCTTGTCTACTTCCATTCAATCCTCTGATATATTTCCACCATTTCAATCATCTTGTCCACTTCCATTCAATCCTCTGATATATTTCCACCATTTCAATCATCTTGTCTACTTCCATACAATCCTCTGATCTATTTCAAAATTTCAAATTCCTTGTCTATTTCCATCCAATTCTCTGATCTATTTCAACTATTTCAGTCACCTTGTTTACTTCCATTCAATCCTCTGATCTATTTCCACCATTTCAATCTTCTTATCTACTTCCATTCAATCCTCTGATCTATTTCCAAAATTTCAAACTCCTTATCTACTTCCATTCAATTCTCTGATCTATTTCCACCATTTCAATCACCTTGTCTACGCCCATTCACTCCTCTGATCTATTTCCACCATTTCAATCCTCTTGTCTACTTCCATTCAATCCTCTGATTTATTTCAACAATTTTAAATTCCTTGTCTATTTCCATCCAATTCTCTGATCTATTTCCACCATTTCAGTCACCTTGTCTACTTCCATTCAATCCTCTGATCTATTTCCACAATTTCAATCTTTTTGTCTACTTCCAATCAATGCTCTGATCTATTTCCAAAATTTCAATCACCTTGTCTATTTCCATCCAATCCTCTGATCTATTTCAACTATTTCAATCACATAGTCTACTTCCATTCATTCGTCTGATCTATTTCGATTATTTTAATCACCTTGTCTACTTCCATCCAATTCTCTGATCTATTTCAACTATTTCAGTCACCTCGTCTACTTCCATTCGATCCTCTGATCTATTTCCACCATTTCAATCCTCTTGTCTACTTCCATTCAATCCTCTGATCTTTTTCCAAAATTTCAAACTCCTTGTCTACTTCCATTCAATCATCTGATCTATATCCACCATTTCAAACCTCTTGTCGACTTCCATTCAATCCTTATATCCATTTCCACCATTTCAAACCTCTTGTCGACTTCCATTCAATCCTGTGATCTACTTCCACCATTTCAAACCTCTTGTCGACTTCCATTCAATCCTGTGATCTATATCCATAATTTCAAACCCCTTGTCTACTTCCATTCAATCCTCTGATCTATATCCACCATTTCAAACCTCTTGTCGACTTCCATTCAATCCTCTGATCTACTTCCACCATTTCAAACCTCTTGTCGACTTCCATTCAATCCTGTGATCTATATCCATAATTTCAAACCCCTTGTCTACTTCCATTCAATCCTCTGATCTATTTCAACCATTTCAAACCTCTTGTCGACTTCCATTCAATCCTCTGATCTATTTCCACCATTTCAAACCTCTTGTCGACTTCCATTCAATTCTGTGATATATATCCACAATTTCAATCCCCTTTTCTACTTCCAATCAATCCTCTGATCTATTTCCACCATTTCAATCCTCTTGTCTACTCCTATTCAATCCTCTGATCTATATCCACCATTTCAAACCTCTTGTCGACTTCCATTCAATTCTGTGATCTATATCCACAATTTTAATCCCCTTTTCTACTTCCAATCAATCCTCTAATCTATTTCCACCATTTCAATCCTCCTGTCTATTTCCATTCAATCCTCTGATCTATTTCCACCATTTCAAACCTCTTGTCGACTTCCATTCAATTCTGTGATCTATATCCACAATTTTAATCCCCTTTTCTACTTCCAATCAATCCTCTAATCTATTTCCACCATTTCAATCCTCCTGTCTATTTCCATTCAATCCTCTGATCTATTTCCACCATTTCAAACCTCTTGTCGACTTCCATTCAATCCTCTGATATATTTTCACCATTTCAAACCTCTTGTCGACTTCCATTCAATTCTGTGATATATATCCACAATTTAAATCCCCTTTTCTACTTCCAATCAATCCTCTGATCTATTTCCACCATTTCAATCCTCCTGTCTATTTCCATTCAATCCTCTGATCTATTTCCACCATTTCAAACCTCTTGTCGACTTCCATTCAATTCTGTGATATATATCCACAATTTCAATCCCCTTTTCTACTTCCAATCAATCCTCTGATCTATTTCCACCATTTCAATTCTCTTGTCTACTCCTATTCAATCCTCTGATCTATATCCACCATTTCAAACCTCTTGTCGACTTCCATTCAATTCTGTGATCTATATCCACAATTTCAATCCCCTTTTCTTCTTCCATTCAATCCTCTGATCTATTTCCGCCATTTCAATCCTCCTGTCTATTTCCATTCAATCCTCTGATCTATTTCCACCATTTCAATCCTCCTGTCTACTTCCATTTAATCCTCTGATCTATATCCACCATTTCAATCCCCTTGTCTACTTCTATTCAATCCTCTGAGCTATTTCCACCATTTAAATTCTCTTTTCTACTTCTATTCAATCCTCTGATCTAATTCCACCATTTCAATCCTATTGTCTACTTTTATTCAATCCTCTGGTCTAACTCCACCATTTCAATCCTATTGTCTACTTCCAATCAATCCTCTGATCTATTTCCAAAATTTCACTTATCGTCTATTTAAAGTTAATCATCTGATCTATTTCCACCATTTCAATTCCCTTGTCTACTTTCGCTGAATCTGCTGATCTATTTAAACTATTTCAATTCCCTTCTCTACTTACATTCAATTCCCTGATCTATTTACACCATTTCAATCACCTTGTCTACTTCCATTCAATCCTCTGATATATTTCCCCAATTTCAATCCCCTTGTCTACTTGCATTCACTCCAGTGAGGTAACTCCACTATTTCAATCCACTTGTCTACTTCCATTCAATCTTCTGATCTGTTTTCACCATTCCGAGCCCCTTGTATTCTCCCATTCAATCCTCTAGTTTATTTCCACTTTTTCAATTACCCTGTCTACTTCCCTTCTATCACCTGGTCTATTACCTCCTTTTCAATCACGTTGTTTACTCCTCTTCAATCCTCTAGTCTTTATCCTCTTTTTCAATTACACTGTCTACTCCTATTCAATCTTCTCGTCTATTTCCACTTTTTCGATCACCTTGCCTACTTCCATTCAATACTCTATTATATTTCCACCATACCCAACCCCTTTGTCTACTTCCATTCAATCTTCTAGTCTATTTCCACTTTTTTTAATTACCCTGTATACTTCCATTTAATTCTCTGATCTATTTCCATTATTCCAATCCCCTTGTCTACTCCCATTCAATCCTCTAGTCTATTTCCACTTTTGTTTTAATTACCCTGTCTACTTTCATTCAATCATCTGGTCTATTTCCTCCTTTTCAATTACTATGTCTACTCCCATTCAATACTCTGGTCTATTTTCCCTTTTTTATTGACCCTTTCTACTCCCATTTAATCTTCTCGTCTATTTCCACTTTTTCGGTCACCTTACCTACTCCCATTTAATACTCTAGTCTATTCCCACTTTTTTTTTTCAATTACCCTGCCTGCTCTCATTCAATTCTCTGGTCTATTTCTACCTTTTCAAACCCAATGCTACTTCTCTTCGATCCTTTAGTCTATTTCTACCATTTCAATCACATTATCTACTTCCATTCAATCCTCTAGCCTATTTCCCCCCTTTTCATCACCCTGTCTACTACCATTCAATCTTCTGGTCTAATTCCACCTTTTCAATCACGTTGTCTATTTCGTCGTTCTCCAACACTCCTTCAGCATCGATCGACCGAGTTGTTTACAACCTAAGGAAAGTCTAATATTTTTCACGATGTTTCAGGCATCCATTTTTAACTCTCAAATTCCCAAGCATCCAACCATATAGCAGCTTCTCTGCACCCTCCCCCTGCATGAACTCAACTCCTCCCCCAAAACGAACCCTTAGCAAATGATTTAAACTATTTTCTATAATTTAAATATCTTTTAAAATACTTCTCTATTATCCTTTCTCATCTTCTTCAATCTACATCTTTTGTTTTAAGTATTTTTTTAATCAACCTCTCCTCTTCTATTCATTGTTTCTTCTTCTTCTTCTTCTTCTTCTTCTTCTTCTTCTTCTTCTTTTGAGTGTTACCTCTCTCCTTGGAGGAGGAAGACGAGAGAAGGCAGTGTTTGAATACACAACCACTTGGACGAGTGTTTGACTTTTGCCTTGGAGCACCTCTTAGACTTAGCCAGAAAGACCAGTACTCAAACAACCTAATACTTAACGGTCCCTCTCCCTCAAAAAAAATCCCCCTCCTCTAACCCAACCCCCTCTCATCCTAGACTAAACCCCTCATAGATTTCTTTCCAGACCTACCTAGAACTTTCTCCTGAGTAGAGGAAGGGGAAGGGTGAAGATAGAAAGAGGGAGGGGGAAGATAGAAAGGGTGAAGGGGAAAGTTGAGGAATCTCTCAAAGTCTCATCAACTCCGATTGAAAACATGAGGGGAAATGAGAAGAGGAAATGAAGTAGGCGCAAAAAATATTGCAAGAGTTGAATAGACTCACTTGAGTGGCTAGACTCCCTTCAACTTCAGCGAGAGAACGAATCACTTTTTTTCTGAAAGGAGAATAACCAGAATAGCCCAAGAGCCTCCTTCCCTTGCTGCTTCTTTTAATCCACAGCTTTGTATCTAAGACTATTCAGGAAAAATTCTTGACTGAGATGTTTCTTTGCCTTCAGAAAACATTTTATTGACAGTTTTTTTTTTTTAAATTGGTCATCTAATTTTTGTATCATATTGACCTATTTCAAGGAAAAATATTAAATTCACCGTAATTATATTTCATTATTACCTAATTTCTATACAAAATTTATTGGTCTTCGATATTTCATGATTACAACCATTTTCATAGTAAGTTTTTCTTTTTTATCATCAGCAATTTTCATAGTAAGTTTTTTTATTTTCAGAAATTTTCATGGCAAGTTTTTTATCAGCAACGTTCATATTTAGTTTTTATTTATCAAACGGCCTAGTAATATTTTTAATTCTTCAATTGAAAATACCATTAGCTAATCTATCCTGAAGAAAAAAAAATAAGCCTCTCATTTGGAAAAGCTTTCAAGTAAATATGAAACATACAGCTATTTATATGACTGTGTACAAATGAACTATTATACCTTTTTTAACTTTTTCAATAACCACTGTTTGCATATCGACAAAATCTGATACCAAAGGTTTATTAAATCAAGCTTGAAATAATGAAAATAAATGTATACATAATGAAGAAAATAAATGAAAAAATTAAACTAAAAAATTATACAACTTGCTTAGCTTAAGACAACGTTAAGAATCACTTTAATCAAGTACAGAATGCAAAGGACCCTTTTTTTTTTAAAGGGAATTGGTTAAAAAAACATAAATAAATGTAATTTTTTTTTTTCGAAATAAAATTTCGAGAAAAAAGTAAGTCTTGAGATGAATATAATCCAAAAAGAGATGTTGAATAATAAGTAAAGACCTGAAACTGAGAGGCGATGGATCGAATTCCCAAAATCGATATGTGCCTGTCGTTTGCAAAGTCCCAAGAGAAAATTCCAAGTCAGTTTTAATTGTAATAAGATACTTGGTTCCCGCTTCGGGTTTCCCTTTCTCAAAAATCCACCAAGTTTCATTTTTTCCCTTCGTCAGTTTTCTTATCTTTCGTCTTATCGTTAAGATTATCAGTTTTACCCAGTTGACAGTTATTCTTTCAAGCTCTTTTTATCTTTTAGTATTGATGGTCTTTTATGTATTTTGATCGTATATTTATAATTATTTAAATCTGTTACGCTCATTTTCAAATGAGGGTCTGGGTTTTCCGTTCATACAACAACAACAACAACAACAACAACAACAACAACAACAATAATAATAATAATAATAATAATAATAATAATAATTCATCTTGATTTCTTATTATCATTAGCCTTAGCATTTCTGCTATTAATATTATTATTATTATTATTATCATTATTATTATTATTATTACTATTATTATTATTATTATTATCATTTTTGTTACTATTACAGTCATCTCTATCATTATCATTACTACCATTCTTATTCTCTTTCAGTTCCAAAAAGTTTATTATTCCAACTCGATCAGTTTGCACACGCTATTCCTCCGTTTTCCCACAGTGTTGTTAATTTGATAACATGTTTTTTAATGTTTTGAGGGTTGTGCCTGGTGATCTACCAGACTGGGGTTCAAGTCCCGTTCAAACTCGATAGTTTCTTGTAGTATCTGTAACTTCACCATTCTTGTGAGCCAAGGATTGGGGGTTTGGGGAATTCTATAGGTCTAACTGCTGAGTCATTAGCACCCATTGCCTAGCCCTCCTGGTCCTAGCTTGGGAGGTGAATGGGGGTTAAGTTCTTATCATATGTATAGAAGGTCAGTCTCTAGGCTTAGGGTATTGTGTCTGTCCCATGCCTCTGCCATATATGAGTAGCCTTTAAACCTTTAAGCCACAACTATTCCAGCTAGATATTCAAAAAGATATATAGTAGAAAGTAAATGGTAATTTCAGGTAACATTTCTTACTAATACCTAATTTTCCCCATTACTATTAAAGAAAAATTCCCTTTCGATGATTGAATACTACTAACTTTCTACACAGAAGGATAAGAAAAACGTTTTTTCAATATATAATTTTCTCTCAACATAGAAACGTTACATGAAAAAAATCATTTCTTAAATCAACAATTATTTTTTTTCGATCAAAATAAGATTATAAAAAAGAATCGATCAATTCTTACATGAGCAAGTATTTTTTCGAAGAAAAAAAGATTACAATAAAGCAATTTCCTACTTTAAAAGAAATTATATCCTTATCCATATAAATATAATTGATTCTCTCTAACATAAAAACTGAAAAACGAATATTCGTTTCCAAAGTAAAAAAGAAAAAAAAATACCTTTCAAGTCAATAAAGGATCTTTTCAATAAAAAATATCATAAGGAAACTGTAATTTCTTATATTAACAAATAAAACACCTTAATCTGCTAACAGAATCTAGTCATATCCTACAATGTAAAAGATTTCATGTTCTTGTATAAAAACAGTATGTAGATAAAAATGGTACACTTTAATGGAGACAATCCAAGTCAATAAGTAAGTAGACAATTCAATGAATATATATATATATATATATATACACACACACACAAACACACACACACACACACATATATATATATATATATATATATATATATATATATATATATATATATATCGCTTGTTTGCGACATCGTCGTCATAATTCAAAAATAGCTATTTTTCAGGAGAGTCATTTTAATCAATTAAAACACTATCATATTAATGTATGTCGTTAGGACATTTAGCGGGCTCTAGCGATTAATTTTTTAGCTACAATTATGACGTTTTTGCCAAAAAAAAATCAGCATTTGAAGATGAATATGTCTATATGGATAACTCAAAAATAAATTTTTTTGAGTTATGACGTTGTTGTCGCAAGCGAGCGATATATACATGCACACATATACACACACATGTATATATATATATATATATATATATATATATATATATATATATATATATATATATATATATATTCTTGAATGCATAATCGCATTCCCGACTTTTTATAAACTAAATAAATATATTTTTCGATAAGGGCCTAAATAATTAGTGAGACGAATAAATTGAAAAAAAATAATTGAATAAACAAAACTATTAACAAACATAATACACAAATACATAAAAATCTAAATATCGCTCTTTGTGACACATCTGCATCGTCGTTGGTCTAAAAATCAAGATTGGTCAGTTCCTGAAGGGTTACCGCTGAAATTAGCACATTAGGTCCCGCAAGCAACTCAGGGGCATAATTGTATGTTTTGCAGCCTCACCCCAAAATAAATGGTTGAAAACTTACAAGTTTCTGAAATCCACATTATCCTATTAAATAATAATATCATGAATATAAAGCAAAAATTAAAAAAAAAATTAAAAAAAGAATGTGTATTTATATGTATTTCCCTGTGTAACAAATATAGTCCTAATGATAGTCTCAACATTTCACTATCGCAAAATTCCCAACAAGAAAATGCAGAGTAACACATTATAACTGTTTTCAGTACGCTGACATTGCAAAATTAATTACATTTCCATTAAAAAGGGCAGGAAATCGAACCCAAAATAGATCCGGTCCTATTTTCGGATAGCTAAAAAAGGAATGGGACGAGGGAAGAGTAATAAAAAGTAGATAAATAAAAAAATGGGAAGATGTACTAAAACAAGAAATAAATCTTATAAAATTGGAAAAGGCAGTAAAACAAGGAACAAATAAAACGAAAAAAATAGGAAGAGGCACTAAAATAAGGAAACTAATAATACAAAAAATATGGGAAGCGTCAGTAAAACAAGGAAATAAATAATTAAAAAATGGTAGAGGGCGCGAGAAGGACCCACTGTTCAACTAATGCCCCAATCTCTCCACCCCCGACAGGCACAAAAAAAAAAAAAAAAAAAGAAAAAAAAAAAAAAAAAAGAATCCAGAAACAAAGTTGCCAACTAAGGTTTAATTAACATTTCCGTTCCGCTGGCATGTGATGGACAACCTTCACGAGTCATTGTTTTGTTAAGAAAGAACCCATCAGGTCACTCTTTTGTTATTAGAAATATTTTTATTGTTTCTTTTTTGCTGATTTCTTCTTAGAAATATTATCAGAGAAATATACACTCAATGTTTCTCTGTTTTGTTAGGTATTAAATTATTCTTCCTGACCTTGTCCTTGAATTAATGTTGATTTGTTGAAACTGGAACCAAATAGGGCCATTTGGTGGAAACGAAAGTTCCCGAATGCCATTTAGGTCACTGCAGACACACTCAAAGATAACGTTAGTATCATAAAGTTTGTCATCATACGCTTCATAAGCTACACACACATACAGAGAGAGAGAGAGAGAGAGAGAGAGAGAGAGAGAGAGAGAGAGAGAGAGAGATTCTTCAATGCAAATATCCCCTAAACAAAGAATGAATTAATATCATACACCTACTTATAAAAGTCTTCTATAAATTGACAAATAATGCAATTTCCCTATTCCATTTTTCAGAGGAGATTATCTGATTGACGGATGTGACAAAGTTTATCTGACCGACGTTGGAAATCAAAGGAAACGCGGCCAATTTAGTGGATGAAAAAGAAAAGTAATACAATTACAGGTGATAAGAAGAATCGTCTAAGAAGGGCAATAGTATAGGGTGATATTAGGGATTTTAGTTATTCTGGGTGATATAGAAGGAAACTGTCCTTCTAATCTGGGTGATATAGAAGGAAATTTTTCTTTTATTTTGGGTGATATAGAAGGAAATTTTCCTTTTATTCTGGGTGATATAGAAGGAAACTTTCCTTTTAATCTGGGTGATATGGAAGGATATTTTTCTTTTATTCTGGGTGATATAGAAGGGAACTTTCCTTTTAATCTGGGTGATATAGAGGGAAATTTTCCTTTTAATCTGGGTGATATGGAAGGATATTTTTCTTTTATTCTGGGTGATATAGAAGGGAACTTTCCTTTTATTCTGGGTGATAGAGAAGGAAACTTTCCTTTTAATCTGGGTGATATGGAAGGATATTTTTCTTTTATTCTGGGTGATATAGAGGGGAACTTTCCTTTTAATCTGGGTGATATAGAAGGAAACTTTCCTTTTAATCTGGGTGATATGGAAGGATATTTTTCTTTTAGTCTGGGTGATATAGAAGGGAACTTTCCTTTTATTCTGGGTGATATAGAAGGAAACTTCCCTTTTAATCTGGGTGATATGGAAGGAAATTTTTATTTTATTTTGGGTGATATGGAAGGAAACTTTCCTTTTATTCTGGGTGATATGGAAGGAAATTTTTCTTTTATTTTGGGAGATATAGAAGGAAACTGTCCTTTTATTCAGGGTGATATAGAACGAAACTTTCCTTTTCATCTGGGTGATATGGAAGGAAATTTTTCTTTTATTTTGGGTGATATAGAAGGAAACTGTCCTTTTAATCTGGGTAATATGGAAAGAAATTTTTATCTTATTTTGGGTGATATGGAAGGAAACTTTCCTTTTATTCTGGGTGATATGGAAGGAAACTTTTCTTTTATTTTGGATGATATAGAAGGAAACTTTTCTTTTATTCTGGGTGCTATAGAAGAAAACTTTCCTCTTAATTTGGGTGATATGGAAGGAAATTTTTCTTTTATTTTGGGTGATATAGAAGGAAACTGTCCTTTTAATCTGGGTGATATGGAAGGAAATTTTTATTTTATTTTGGGTGATATGGAAGGAAACTTTCCTTTTATTCTGGGTGATATAGAAGGAAACTTTCCTTTTAATATGGGTGATATGGAAGGAAATTTTCCTTTTATTCTGGGTGATATAGAAGGAAACTTTTCTTTTATTTTGGATGATATAGAAGGGAACTTTCCTTTTATTTGGGGTGATATAGAAGGAAACTTTCCTTTTATTCGGGGTGATATAGAAGGAAACTTTCCTTTTATTCGGGGTGATATAGAAGGAAACTTTCTTTTTAATCTGGGTGATATGGAAGGAAATTCTTCTTTTATTTTGGGTGATATAGAAGGAAATTTTCCTTTTATTCTCGGTGATATAGAAGGAAAATTTCCTTTTAATTTGTTGACATGGAAGGTAATTTTTCTTTTATTATGGGTGATATAGAAAGAAACTTTCCTTTTATTCTGGGTGATATAAAAGGAAACTTTACTTATATTCTGGGTGATATAGATGGAAACTTTTCTTTTAATCTGTTTGATATAGTAGGAGAATCTTTTCATTTTGGGTAATAAAGATGGGTAGAATTTTCTTAATATTGGGTAATAAAAGGGGGAACTACCTAATAATTTTGTTTTGTACAATAGGGATAACAGAGATCTACTTTGGCTGACAACAAGGTCGAAATATCAATTCAATTTAGGCGATAAACAAGTGGATTGCTTTTTAACCCTAGGTGTTAGTTGGATACTTATTAACAAAACCTATTACATAAGGATAGGAAGTGATCAAACTAATTGAGTTATAATGCCTAGAAAGGCGGAATGAATAAATTAATTGCCCTTAAAAGGAAGGGAACTACTTTAATATACTTTCACGAGAGAGGCTACAACAAGTACTTGCTTGATAAGGGAGAAATATCTTATCATATCCTGAAAAAAAAAAAGGTTGATGAACTAATTTCCATGATGAACAATGAAACAAGGCCATTAGTTGTTATGGGAATTATGGACGGAGCCTTTTCAAAAATTTTGGTAATAAAGTAAGTGTTTATTACATTTCATTTATTGAAAAAATGCTAATTAAGGAGTAATTATATTTTCTCAATACCCATGACTTAAATCCACAAAGGTATATTATTGAAAATTCAATGGAAAAGAATATTAACTTGGTATCACTGATATTACTGGCTGTGTGTGTGTGAGAGAGAGAGAGAGAGAGAGAGAGAGAGAGAGAGAGAGAGAGAGAGAGAGAGAGAGAGAGAGAGAGAGAGAGAAACCCCGAGTTCTCCAGATATTGCTTACCACTAAGGTTCCTCTTTCCGGAAAACACGTGAGGCTAATTCGGAGAAACTTTTGATGGACGAAAAAATTTAAGGTTAATTTCATCCCGACTTTTAAAAGACTTTTGGATCGTTTAATTATCCTCCTGTTTCATGGCATTGTTAGGAAATTCCCAAGTTCTTAAGAAGTTCTAATCTGAAAAAGCTTTAGTTTTCTTCTAATTCCTTGAGCATCTCCTATATTTATTCGAAAGTACATACTTTATATATATATATATATATATATATATATATATATATATATATATATATATATATATATATATATACATACATACATACATATATATATATGTATATATATATAATTATATAAACACACACACACACATATATATATATATATATATGTTTATATAAGTATATGTATATATATACATATATATAATATATATACATATATATAATATATATACATATATATATATATATATATACCATATGTGTGTATATAGAGTAAATATACCGTAATATTATTATTATTATTATTATTATTATTATTATTATTATTATTATTATTACTAGCTAAGCTGCAACTCAAGTTGGAAAAGCAGAATGCTATTAAGCCCAATGGTGGGTTCCTACAGTGAAAATAACCCAGTGAGGAATGGAAATAAAGAAATAAAATAAAGTATATGAGAAGTAATGAACAACTAAAATAAAACATTTTAAAACCAGAAACAACATTAAAACAGATCTTTTAATTATAGAATATAAAAAGACACTTATGTCAGCCCGTTGTACATAAAATCATTTGCTGCAAGTTTTAACTTTTGAAGTTCTACAAATACAACTACCCAATTAGGAAGATCATTCCACATCTTGGTCACAGATGGAATAAAACTTATAGCATACTGTTTAATATTGAGCCTCATGATGGAGAAAAGCATAACAATTACAATTAACTGCATACCTGGTAATATGAACAGGATGGTACTGTCTGGGATGATCTGAATGTAAAGGATGGTCAGAATTATAAAAAATTCTATGCGACATGATTAACGAACTAATTGAACGGCGGTACCAGAGATTAATATCTAGATCAGGAATAAGAAATTTTATGGACCGTAAAGAAGATGAGAATCAGCAGATGAAGATCAGACAGACCAATAATCAAAACACGGTAAAATGAAAGAATTAAAACACTTCTTCCGAATAGAGTGATCACCGATAATTTTGCAAGACTTTCTCAAAAAGCCATTTTTTTTTGTGCAATTAAAGAAGAGACAAACCTAATGTGTTTCTCAAAAGTAAATTTGCTGTCGATAATCACACCTAAAATTTTAAAAGAAATCATACACAGTTAAAGAAACATTATCAATGATGAGATCCGGATAATTTGCACCATGTACTAATTTTAGCTAGATGTCTATTAAAAGATTCAGCAACCCCAGATCTACATTCAGTAGATGAAATTGATGCAAAGAGAGTAGCATCATCTGCTTGTGTAACGAGCGTGTTTTCTAGGCTAAACCACATATCATGTGTATATAGTATGAAAAGTAATGGGTCAACAATACTACCCTCAGGTACATCAGATATCACAATCCTATACCCACTATGGTTCCCATCAACAACTCTTTGCGATCTATTACTTAAAAAATCAATAATGATGCTAGGAAAAGACCCTCCATTCCCAACAGTTTGAGTTTGAATACAAGGGCCTCATGATTAACACGGTCAAAGGCAGCACTTAAATCAAGGCCAATCATACAAACTTCCTGACCACAATCAAGGGACTTCTGTACAGCATTGGACATTGTAAGAAGGGCATTACATGCTTCATGGTCTTAACGAAAGCCAAATTGCAAACACGGGAACATATGATTACTTTTAGCAAACCTATTTAGGCGTTTTGTCAAAAGACGTTCAAAAACTTTAGATAATATGGGAGTTTTAGAAATTGGGCGGTAATCAGCTGGATTTGAGCTATCCCAAACACATTTACATAATGGAGTAACATTACCCATTCTCCAACAAGTGCTAAAAGAGCCTATTCTTACTAACTTGTGCAAAATAAAAAATAACTTTGGAGCTAAGAAATCTGCTGTCTTTATAGAAAACAAAGGAAAAGTACCATTTGGGTCTGCACCTACATAGGCATCAAGGTCCATCAAGAGAGCATTAATTTCCCGAGATCGAAAAGCTAAACTAGTTAGTATAGCCTCAGAAAAACAGGAATGAGGAATATCAAGTTTCTCATTACTTTGCTTATTGTCAATAATATCAGCCAAAAGTGTTGCCTTTTCATTTGGACAGTGAGTAACAGAGCCATCTGGTTTAAGTAAACGAGGTACAGTTGCATCTACACCAAAGAGTGCGGATTTAAGGGTAGCCCACCACTAATGTTCCTGGGCTGTACTATAAAGGGTTTCTTTCATGAATAAATTGAGGCATAAACTCTCTTGAGCAAAAGCGGTGAGCTGTGAGCTGAGTATAGTTATTCCAAGTCAAATCTGATCTGTTACCATTCCAAAGATGATAGGCTTCTTGCTTCTCCAAATAAGCACGTCTACAATCATCATTGAACCATGGTTTTTCTTTCACTTGGTACCTTAGCACACGAGAAGGGATACGCCTATCAATTATGTTGACTAGATTCTCTTCCAAAGGAACGAAAGGTTCAACATTATCATAAATTACAAGTGTGACCAATTAAAGCCCTAAATATCACTAAAAATACCATTCCAGTCAGCTAGAGATTTTATATAAATCTTACATGAGTATGACACATCAGGGACAGGCTGCTCAGTCTTCATTACTAATGAAATCAAGGCATGATCAGATGTCCCGACTGGAGAACCAACTTTACTTGTTACAACGCCAGGGGAATCGATGCATACGAGGTCCAAGCAGTTACCAGACCTGAGAGTAGCTTCAGAGAGTCCAAAGCTATTAAGCCGTGGCGATAGGTAGGAGAAACAGAATTTAACAACTCCCTATGGTGAGTATTGAAATTATCAACATAAGCACAAGAGGCCTTTCTATCATATTTTTTTTCTTAGCCATAATGATATTTAGACAATCAAAGATAAAATAATTCATGTCTGGATTCCGGTAGATCGAACAAAAATAGTAGTTGTTATGCCTACCACAGACTTTTTTTTACCAGAATTCCATGATATCCTCATTTATGGCAGAACTTATGAGAAGCAGGATATTCAGTCCTAATATACACCGCCATTTCCCAGGCCCTAGGAATGGCATCCCGTTTCAAAATTATTGGTTTCTCAGATGAGTGCCTCATATTAGAAACCAAAGTTTCTAAGTACAGAAGAATATCATACAGTCTGGACGTAACTGTAAGGTCTTGAATGTTTGCAAG
>NC_090743.1:52329632-52331001 GCF_036898095.1 Palaemon carinicauda
AATCTATTTCAAAAAAGTTTAAATAAATATAAGACCTTTTAAATATAATTTATTTAAAAATTTTCAAATATGTATGTTTCAAAAATAATTATTGTAAAATGTGTTTAGATGTATACATGAGTTTTGAAATACAATTAATTTATAAAGGGTTTGAATATATATATATGAATTTTTAATATAATTCATCTAAATTTATGTATATATATAATATATATATACTGCATATATATATATATATATGTGTTTATATATAATGTATATATATATATATATATATATATATATTATATATATATATATATATATATATATATATATATAATCTTTTTTAAACATAATTAATCTAATATGCACTCAAATTCTTTGGAATATTATAATGTAATTAAGAAATCTGTATTACTGTCTTTCAAAAGGCGGTTGAATTATATAATTCGCAAAGCATTTGAATTTCATATAATTCCAATTCTACGACTATAACACATTATTAAGTTATATCCTTAAGTAACGAAAAAAAAAAAAGAGGCCCGAATTCAATATTCAGAAAAATGTTTGATTTTTCCTTTCGGTTTTCAACAATATTTTTATTAGTATGCATCCGGGTAAAATGTAAATTAAAATTTTCATAAAGAACTTTTGGGTTTTGTTTATTCATGTCGGCGTTTGAACTCCATTTTTTAACATCTTTTGAAATTCAAATGTTCGCAAAAGCTTTTTTTATTGCACAGTAATTCACTCACACGAAACTTTGACAATCGTTTTGCACAATCTGATTCAAAATCCGCGTAATTCAATAACCGTTTTACGCTAAACCTGTTATTTCGTACAGGTTGAATTTGTTGGATTTTTTTTTTTTTTTTTTGGGGGGGGGGGTTCTTTTTGATATTTCAGATATTTAAAAACAATATTGAGTAATTTTATAAGAATCATGAGACTTTTTAAGTTCTGTACATTAATACATTATACGGTACAATAGCATACAAAGTTGTAATTTTTTTTAACAAAACATATACAAGCTATACAACTATTATATACGATTTCTCTCGACTTAGTAGCAAAACTTCAAAACTTTTTGAAATTGTTGTTTTGTCATTTTTCATTTACCTTTCGAAGTATTCCATACACACTTTAAGGAATTTTATCATCTATTTCAATAATCTATCCATATGGCAATTTTAAGTGATGATTATCAATTTTGACATACAACCATTTCAGGTGATGTGTTTATCAATTATGAAAAATATTAAGAGAGAGAGAGAGAGAGAGAGAGAGGAGAGGAGAGAGAGGAGAGAGAGAGAGAGAGAGAGAGAGAGAGAGAGAGAGAGAGAACACCCAATGAAAAGCACACGAGTGCAAACACAAAAGTACAATA
>NC_090743.1:52331501-52341501 GCF_036898095.1 Palaemon carinicauda
CTGGGTGACCTGGTGGGTAGTAAGCACCGTTGGTTTATACTTAAAAAACAAGTTTATTGTATTTATTATATGTCAAAATATATTTCTTTACAATCAATATGGGATTAATCACCAGCATATAAAATAATAAACACTTATTCATTCTTTGACACCTGGCACCAAAGTTGTCCTCAGTACTTTTCTTGTAATGATAATAATGATAAATTATATCAATCAGAAACTACTGAATGAAATACAAGAAAGTATCTTTTCAATATCAAATAGGGTTCATGCACATTTAAAAAAAAAACACTTCTAACTCTTCTCGTTAACAATCATTTTGCTTGTTTACTTATTGCTGTTTTCAGTTAATTTTCAACTCTATTTTTTATATTTTCCTTATATTTTCCACTTATCCTCACTCTCTTATTTTCCTGTGGCATTTCTATAAAACCTTTTCTTTCTTCAAATCTTTCTCACACAGATGTTCCTGTTATAGGTAATAGGGTGGCTAAGGCAACAGCCACCCGTTGAGATACCACCGCTAGAGAGTTAATGGGTCCTTTGACGAGCCAGACAGTCCTACACTGGATCCATTTCCTTGGTTACGGTCATTATTCTTTTGCCTACACATACAGCGAATAGTTTGGCTTAGTTAACTGGGTTTACTACTGGAATGTATTTGTTCAGTAGCTAATTTCCTCTTGGTAAGGGTAGAAGAGACTCTTTAGCTATGGTAAGACGCTTTTCTAGGAGAAGGACAATTCAAAAGCAACTATTGTTTTTGGGATTGGCTAGTGTAATAGCTTCCGTACTATGCTCTTTCGCTGTCTTGGGGTAGAGTTTTCTTGCTTAAGGGTACACTCGGGCACGCTTTTCTATCTTATATATCCTCCTTTGGCTTTTTTCTCGATTTTATAGTTTATATATGAGAAATCTTTTTCAGTGTTGTTTACTGATCTGGAAATATTTTATATTTTCATTAATACTCTTTTAGTTTATCTATTCCCTTATTTCCTTTCCTCACTGGGTATTTTTCCTTGTTGGTGCCCTTGGGCTTATAGCATCTCGCTATTCCAATTAGGGTTTTAGCTTGGCAAGTAACAATAATATTGATATAGCCTCTGCTTTTCACACTAGAGTTGTAGCTTAGCTAATAATAATGATAATAAATACTTATTTTTGCCTTTTCCCTACTTGACACTCACTTTTCTGCTCTTCCCTGTTTTCATGATTTTGTCTATACCTTCTTTCTTCTCATAACTAACATATTCTCCCTTTTTTTATTCTTTCTTGAGAGCCTCTACAATTCTCCCCGTTTACTTATTCTCCCGGTCCCACTCATTCTTTAATGTCTTTCTTTTTTATCACCCACATTTATTATCAAACATTTCCTCTATTTTTGATTTCCTTACCATTACTTCTTTCCCCTTTATACAACCCTCCTCTATCACCCCTTATCTTCCAAAATCTCTCTTTCCTTTTCCTCCCTCTTCTACTCCCTCTTTTCCTTTCCGACTTTTCTCCATTCTTTCCTCTCAGGAGGAGCAATTTCGCAATTCCTTTCACACCTTCTCCTCTCTATTCTTGGACCTATTCCCCAAGGAGCTCGATACATCACCGTGAAATGTAAGTTTCCCTTCTTCGTTTCCTCTTAGATGCACGCACACGTGCGTGCACACACAGACGCACACTGATGTCTTACCATGACTTGCATTTCATAGAGTCTTGGTAAGGCTGCACAGTGTCTTTGCGAATTTGTTTGAATGTAATATATTCGTTTAAGAGTTTTGAAATATAATTCGTTTAAAATGTTTAGGTAAATATGAGATTGAAATAGAATTTATTTAAATATGTTAAAATATATATTACAATTTTAAAATAGAATTAATTTAAGAATGTTTAAATATATAGTAGAGTTTTGAAATAGAATTTATTGAAGTATATATATATATATATATATATACGTATATATATATATATATATATATGTGTGTGTGTGTGTGTGTGTGTAAATATCAACCACAGTGTCATTTATTATAAAATTTTACCATTGGAAATGTATATCCACTATAAATTCATTTATGATAACAGCTTCTGGCTGGGCAAAGATTCGAACCTATGCCTCTTAGCCGAAGTTTAATAGACGTCGACTGTATATATTCCTGTCGAATTCAGGAATCTGTTCATATATTTGATATAAACCCATCCCCGCCATGATAACTGATTTTGCAACAGTTGGTTATTTATGATATATATATATATATATGCATATATGTATATATACATATATATATATGTATATATATATATATATATATATATGTATGTATTTATAAATTTATTTACTTATTTATATATATATATATATATATATATCTATATATATACATATATATATATATATATATATATGTATATATATATATATGTGTGTGTGTGTTTTTGAAATATAATCTATTTAAAAAAGTTTAAATAAATATAAGACCTTTAAATATAATTTATTTAAAAATTTTCAAATATGTATGTTTCAAAAATAATTATTGTAAAATGTGTTTAGATGTATAAAAGAGTTTTGATATACAATTCAATTATAAATGTTTGAATATATATATATATATATATATATATATGAATTTTTATTATAATTCATCTAAATTTATGTATATATATATATATATATGTATGTTTATATATAATGTATATATATATATATATACATATATATACATATATATAATATATATATATATATATGTATATATATATGTGTGTATATATATATATACATATATATATATATATATATATATATATAATCTTTTTTGAACATAATTAATCTAATATGCACTCAAATTCTTTGGAATATTATAATGTAATTAAGAAATCTGTTTTACTGTCTTCCAAAAGGCGGTTGAATTATATAATTCGCAAAGCATTTGAATTTCATATAATTCCAATTCTACGACTATAACACATTATTAAGTTATTTCCTTAAGTAATGAAAAAAAAAAAAGAGGCCCGAATTCAATATTCACAAAAATGTTTGATTTTTCCTTTCGGTTTTCAACAATATTTTATTAGTATGCATCCGGTAAAATGTAAATTAAAATTTTCATAAAGAGCTTTTGGGTTTTGTTTATTCATGTCGGCGTTTGAACTCCATTTTTTAACATCTTTTGAAATTCAAATGTTCGCAAAAGCTTTTTTTATTGCACAGTAATTCACTCACACGAAACTTTGACAATCGTTTTGCACAATCTGATTCAAAATCCGCGTAATTCAATAACCGTTTTACGCTAAACCTGTTATTTCGTACAGGTTGAATTTGTTGGATTTTTTTTTTTTTGGGGGGGGGGTTCTTTTTGATATTTCAGATATTTAAAAACAATATTGAGTAATTTTATAAGAATCATGAGACTTTTTATGTTCTGTACATTGATACATTATACGGTACAATAGCATACAAAGTTGTAATTTTTTTAACAAAACATCTACAAGCTATACAACTATTATATACGATTTCTCTCGACTTAGTAGCAAAACTTCAAAAATATTTGAAATTGTTGTTTTGTCATTTTTCATTTACCTTTCGAAGTAATCCATACACACTTTAAGGAATTTTATCATCAATTTTAATCATTTATCCATATGACAATTTTAAGTGATATGATTATCAATTTTGACATACAACCATCTTAGGTGATGTATTTATCAATTATGAAAAATATTATGAGAGAGAGAGAGAGGAGAGAGAGAGAGAGAGAGAGAGAGAGAGAGAGAGAGAGCACTTACCCAAGACAAGCACATGAGTGCAAACACAAAAGTACAATAGAGAGATAGTACGCAATTACACCAATACATAGAAAATTTGTTCTTTCTCTCTCTCTCTCTCTCTCTCTCTCTCTCTCTCTCTCTCTCTCCATTTTATCCTGACAAGTCCTGAAGCATAACCTCCTTTCAGAAAGAGGAAACGTTGGATTACATGACTGAAAAAACTCCGCTGACAATTTTAGGACGCTGTTCAAAATTCCCTTTCATTGATTTCCTTCTTCGGAATGATCGCCTTCGAGTTCAGTTTTATGAATATTACTAGTGTATGCGACCTGTCAAAATGTCGGCTAAATATTTAGATACTTACACACGCATTCAACCCATCCCACCCCCCCTCCCCATCTCTTTACAACAACAATTTATAGGAGATTGTGGCTTCCGAGTGTACCTCTCGAAATACCACCTCTTACCAGGACATGACTACTCCCTCTCTCCTTTTCCGAGGGACAGGGAGAGACCGAGTAGTCATACGTTTCACAATGCCGTTCAGCGCAACAGGAAAGATATATATATATATATATATATATATATACATATTGTTCACCAGTGCAAAATATTATTCATCTGTGTGTGAGAGAGAGAGAGAGAGAGAGAGAGAGAGAGAGAGAGAGAGACCCCGTTATCAAAACTGCATTTATAACCTACTAATGCCCTGATAATAAAGGGACAAAAGAGATAGAATACGAAAACAATCTCATGAACTGAATCTTTCTCTATTTTATCTGTAATACGTAATCTCTCCATCTGGTTACAAAAACGTTGAATCTCACTCTCAATAGGACATGAACGTTCTTTCAAATGTTCCTAAAAACGTTCCGCTATTCCAATGGGAATCCAAAATAAAGAAAAAATATTCTATTGAATGTGAGTCTATTTTTCTTAGTGTGCTTTTGAGCATGAATGTAATTACAACTATGTTTTTAATTTCTATTCCTGATAAGTATATTTCATGTAAAATATCGTATATAAAATAGTTACCGTAATTAAATTGAGAGAGAGAGAGAGAGAGAGAGAGAGAGAGAGAGAGAGAGATTTGTTTCGGATGTTAGTCAATGCATATTTTAAATTTAATATTTAAAATGTGTTGAGAACGGAAAGTTTAATACTGTACAGGATAATTGTAAATATTTTGCTATGAGAATATATTTTTTTTAAATAATCGTGAGAGAGAGAGAGAGAGAGAGAGAGAGAGAGAGAGAGAGAGAGAGAGAGAGAGAGAGAGAGGGGGGGGATAAGAATAGGTAAAAAATGAAATATGTCGATTGTGCTGTGTCATACAAAAAACTGCTGATACCCCTTCTATACAGGATCCTTGAAAATTACTAATACCCAAAATATGGATCAACCTTTACTTGATCATTACTTTGTTGACATTGCGACGCCATGTCCTATGATTACTTTTTTGACCAAACTCGTGACATCACTAAAAATCAGACTGATTGTAAACAGTGTATGATTCATGACAGAGAGAGAGAGAGAGAGAGAGAGAGAGAGAGAGAGAGAGAGAGATAGAGATGGATACCACTATTAAAACTACAATGGGACAAAAGAGATGAGAAATAAAATACGAAAACAATCTCACCTAACAGAAACGTTACCCATTTGGTTACGAAAACGTTGAAACTTAGTCTCAATAGAACATTAATTTCCTTTGAAACTTTTCTTAAAATCTTCCGCTGGTCCAAGCAATAATTATTATAATGAGAGAGAGAGAGAGAGAGAGAGAGAGAGAGAGAGAGAGCGAGCATTGAGCGTGTATCTTTATACCAAGAGATCTTAATCACACTTCATCAAACCTGACACTTAAAAAATCGACCTTTAAAACCACAACTTTCCTCCAATCTCCAAACATATCATCTATTCGCATTAAAAAAAAAACGTTCACGTCAAAAGAACACAAACGTTATTTTAAAACGTTTCTTAAGACAGGAAACACGTTTGATGTTTTTGTTCATCTCGTGGGATTCAAAAGAGGCAGAAATAAAAGGTTTTTATATTTATCTTGTTATCAAAGAAGTTATAATAGTGGGTAAATTAAGCAGACTGATAAGAATTATTCTTGGTTCACTTACAAGAGTGAGAATGACTTATTTGTTATATTATTTGCATGAATGTACTGCTTATAAGTAATGCAAATCAGAGAAAAAATTGCTTATTTTAATAAGAGTTCAGACCATGAGGACAAGTTTTCTCATATTTTTTTAGCTAATTGAAAACTCATCATCTTTCGTAAAAATTTTCGCAATATATAAACAATTTTGCAATCGCACAATACTAATATCGGGTCTGTTATGTTTCTCGTCAATTGTTTTTTCAAGTTCTTGTGATAGCTAAAAATATATACTTCTCTCTCTCTCTCTCTCTCTCTCTCTCTCTCTCTCTCTCTCTCTCTCAGAAAATGCAATGCTTGTCATGTACCAACACACCCTATATGTGCTGAAATACAGCAAAAAATAAGAAAAAATAAACACAAAGGTATTCTGCTCAACATGCTTAGTCTGGATAGAAAATATAATCAAGTCGAGACTGAATCTGCAATTAGTTGAAGAAGAAGAAGAAGAAGAAGAAGAAGAAGAAGAAGAAGAAGAAGAAGAAGAAGAAGAAAAGAAAAATGAACAGGATATGTGTAAGGATGCAGAGAAAATCATTGATACAACTTATGATGCCATCCAACAACATACTAAGAAATGAATTATCAGATGGAAACAAATAATAGACCCAAGAGACTCTACCTGGACCTACATACTTTCAGGGAAGAGCAAGAACAAGAAAAAAAAGAAAAAAAAGATATAGTTTGCAATTTGCTGAGAAGAGGGAATTGCAGATTTGGCGAAAGATGCTGCTACAAGCATCCAAAGAAATGCCATAATTATGAAGTATATGGTAAATGTGCGTATTTAGACGGATATGGAGACGAATGCAGATATCTCCATCCAAAAATATGCAAAAACCTAAAAGCAGCAAAAGGATGGAAATTCAACAAAAAATGTCGATATATGCACCCTGCAACCATGAATGAAAGTAAGAAAACTCAGCAAACAGAAAAGAACAATGAAAAAAAAATGAAAAAAAAGAAAGAAAAAAAAAGCCGAGTATATACCGCGCTATGCACAAAAGGCCCTAAGATATGATGCCTTTCAACCCAAATATGCACAAATAGAGCCCAACTACAAAGAATGCATCTATAATGCCAGGGGTTGGTGCAGATATGGGGATAATTGCAGGTATACACACAAAAATAAATATGAAGGCGAAAAGGCAAATATAATAGAAAAGTTGGATTTTTTAATGGCAGAATTCCTGGAAATGAAGAAAAGAACATCATATCAGAACAGGAAAGAAGCATGGGAGAATCCATATTATTACCAATATTTAATAATGGGGATGAAACATAAACCATAATAGTGATGAATGCACAGGGCTTAGTCACAAGTAACTCTAAAAGGAAAATAGAGTTTTTAGAAGAACTAACCCAAATTGAAAAAATAGATATATTAAATATAAGTGAAACATGATATTCCCAAGAGATTGGCAGTGATGATCAGATATAGGGTTTCCAAACATATAGATCAGACAGAAAAAATAGGAATCAAGGAGGAACCGCAATATATGGAAGAGACATAAATCAAGGAAAAGTCTGTGAAAAATACAGCAACACAGAATGTGAATTGATTGCGGTAGAATTTGAATTTGAAAAACTAGTGAATATTGTATTTTACAGACCCCCAAATACTAAGGAGTTTGACATAATAATAGAAAAAATAGATGATATATGTAGAAACCATAAAGACTGGAATATACTCCTATCCGGAGATTTTAACTTTCCTTTCGTGGATTGGAAAGAACGGAACGGATAGAAGAAAGTGGTTGTATATATACATATAAAAAAGAGAGTAATAGTAGCGCAGAAGACAAGAAGCAATTTGAAAAGCTTCAAGATATGCTGTTAGAACATAATATGCAACAAATAAACCAAATTCCAACAAGAAAGGAAAATTTCCTAGATTTAGTATTTGTGAATGAGGTGAATTATGTAAAAGAAATAATAGTGTATAACACGGGAATTTCAGACCACAATGTCATAGAATTAATAGTCCATTCCAAAGCAAGTGATCGCAGAGATAATCAAAGCACAAAACGATAGGAAGGATAGGGAAAATAAAATTTTTATAGTAAGAATGTAAAATGGTCGGAATAAATGAAGAACTGAACAAAGAATGGAAAAATGTATTCGTAAGCGATAGTATGCAAGCAAATACAGATATACTGTACAAAATACTGGAGAAAATTGTTGAAAAATATGTACCGAAAAAAAAAAAAAACAATAAACATCAGACATGCATACCAAAAACAGAGGGATCTTATTTCAGAAAACTATAAAGTGGAAGAAAAATCCTGCAAAAGAAAAAAATGTTTGGAAAATGATGGAAATAAAAAGTAAGATAGAAAATACGAAACAAAAGATTATACAATCGAAAGAAAATGAAAAAAGGGACTTAGAAGAAAGGACACTTCAAAATATCATAAAAAAAAAAATCAAAAAGTACTTTACTCCTATGCAAAAAAGATGAATAAAGGGAGATTAGAAATAGGCCTTCTAAGAATTGAAGGACGGTTAATGAATAAAAAAAAAAGGAAATATGCAACATATTAGCAGAAAAATATAAGAGTGAGTTCACGCCAAGAATTGCGAATGAGAACAATGAAAAAGAAATGAGAGAAGAAAATGTTGAATATCTAACGGATAATGATATTAATGAAGCAAATATTGTCAAGGCTATAAGCAAAATTAAAAATGGATTGGCAGCCGGACCAGATGGAGTTCCAGCGATTCTGTTAAAAAAAAAAAAAAAACTGCAGACACTATCGCAAAGGTGCTTGCAATACTGCTAAGACAAAGTGTAGATATGAGCAAGATATATGTTAAACATAAATTAGCTTATATAACACCTATTTTCAAAAGTGGATCAAGACCAGAGGCAAGCAATTATAGACCTGTTAGTCTAACATCACATATTATGAAAGTGTATGAGAGGGTAATAAAAAGAAAATAATGAATCATTTGGTTAAAAATAGTTTGTTTAATATAAGTCAACACGGTTTTTTTTGCCCGGAAAAAGTACACAAACCCAACTGATAGCACACTAGGAAAACATACAAAAATATGATAAATGAAAAAGACAGATGTGATCTATCTAGATTTTGCAAAAGGCTTTGACAAGGTAGATCATAATATATTAGAGAAAAAAATGAGAAAGCATAATATTGTGGGAAAGACAAGAAAGTGGGTAAAAGAATTCCTGCAAAACAGAAAACCAATAGTTGTTGCAAATGACGAGAAATCAGATGAAGATCAGGCAATATCTGGCGTGCCACAGGGTACGGTACTAGCTGCACTGCTGTTTGTTATTATGATCTCAGACATAGACTGTGATGTTAAAAACTCTGTAGTGAGAAGTTTCGCCGATGACACAAGAATAAATAGAGAAATTACTTGTGATGAAGATAGGAACTCACTACAAAGAGATCTAAACTAAATATATGAATGAGAGGAGATAAATAGGATGGTATTTAACTCCGATAAATTCGAATCAATAATTATGGAAACAGAGAAGGAATGGTATATGCATACAAGGGACCTAATAACGAGACAATCACAAACAAGGAAGCAATTAAAGACCTTGGTGTAATGTTAAACAGAAATATGTTATGCAACGACCAAATAGCAACACTGTTGGCTAAATGTAAAGCAAAAATGGGAATGCTATTCAGACAATTTAAAACAAGAAAAGCTGAACACATGATTATGCTTTACAAAACTTATGTACGTAGTACACTCGAGTACTGCAACGTGATATGGTACCCACACTACCAAAGAGATATTCCATAAATAGAGAGTGTACAAAGGTCCTATACTGCTAGAATAAAAGAAGTTAAGGACCTTGACAAATGGGAAAGACTGCAATCTTTAAAACTATACAGTCTAGAAAGGAGAAGAGAACGCTACATGATGATACAAGCATGGAAGCAAATAGAAGGAATTAATGAAAACATCATGGAGCTTAAAATATCAGAAAGAGCAAGACAAGGCAGATTAATAGTGCCAAAAACTATACCAGGAAAACTAAGGAAGGCGCACAGGACATTAATCCACTACGCACCAGCATCGATAATGTAGGGACTATTT
>NC_090743.1:52354001-52370039 GCF_036898095.1 Palaemon carinicauda
ACACATTCCCTTAGAGTACTTCACTGTTCACTGGAAATTCATTTGATAGGCCTTCATTAACATTAACTTTGCACTTGCTATGCTCATGAACAGACTTCATAAAATTTACACAAATTTAAGAGGAACTCCATAATAACGCAGGACTCGCCACAAAATTGGCCGGAGCACAGTAGCAAAGGATTTTCATAGTCAACAAATGCCATCAAAAGTAGATTTCTATATTCTACACATTGCTGTACCACACGGCTTAAAATAAAGATTTTGGTCACTACAACTTCTACCTTTTCGAAATCCTGCTTGATCATCTATCTCCAATCTTTCTCTCTAGTCTCTTTAGAATGAGCATACTATATATTTTCTTGACAACTGACGCAAGTGTGATGCCTCTGTAATTATTGCAGTCGGTGAGATCTCCATTTTCTTTTCTTTCTTTTTTTTTTTTTTTGCCATTTCCACCATCACTCCTAACTGCCATTCATAAGGCTTTGCCTCTCCATGCCACAATCTACAAAATAATCTTGTAAGTAAACTGAGATTCACTTTATTTTCGGCCCAAATCATCTCAGCAGTTACTCCATTGTATCCAGGGGCTTTCTCTAGAGCTTTTTAATGATAGCTTCGACTTTAAACACTGAATTTATTCATGGGCACATCAAGGTGTTCCTCAGCTTCAAGTATAGCAATCAAATTATTCCTTTCATATCTCCTGTTCATGACCTCACTAAAGAGTTCCATCCAACGTTGCCTTTCTCCATCTTCTGTTGTTGAAACAGATCTATATCTGTTTTTGGTGGGTATATGCTTCATCTTCTTTGCCCCAACAGAGATTTCATTAATAACTCTATGAGCAATTCTTACATCATAGCCACTCCCTGAATTCATAGCCATATCAGTCTCATCTGCTTTTCTAAATATTCTCTACACTCACTCCTGGCTTTTCTTTTGACCTCACTATATATATATATATATATATATATAATATATATATATATACTGTATATATATATTATATATATATATATATATATATATATATGTAAATTTATATATATATATATATATATATATATATACATATATATATATATGTATATATATATATCATACATAAACTTATAGAACAGTATATGATATACATACATACTATATAAATCAGAACTACGTAGGCACTTCATTATGTTTGGAGCCTATTTTGCCGATGCCAACAAAAACATTACATAAATAAAAAATTTATGGTCCAATCGTATACAATATTTAGTCCTTTTCATAGTTCACAGTTATTTTTGCGGATACTCTTTTCATATACATCGTATACATGCATACATACTAAATACAGAAAGGTTTTAAAAACAGTTCGTCCTACAGGAAATGGGGCAGACGTGTTGCTAATGAGAATTCGGGTAATTGACATGACATGGAATAATGAATGTCAGTAAGGTAAATAAAATCCAAGACATATAATTTAATAACGGCAGAGAGAGAGAGAGAGAGAGAGAGAGAGAGAGAGAGAGAGAGAGAGAGAGAGAGAGAGAGAGAGAGAGAGAGCACTGAAATACAGTTACCAGTTATCTCGATATGGTTCGTATCCCAAATAATTCTCACTCGGATAAAAAAAAACAATAACAAATAAAAATAAAAACAGCTGTCGCAATGATCATCAATCACAATTGGAAATGACAAAAAAGTGACGAACATACCGGAAATGAGTTGGCCCACACGTGAAATTATTAGCCCCATGGAAACTCGAAACATTCAACTTTTGGCAATTTCACGATTGGCGCTAAATTGCAACAGGAAAAGGCAAACTGGCACCTGCTACATATTACACACACAGCTGTAGTCTTTGGTTTTAATTGTACTTAGTTTTAATTAATAATAATAATAATAATAATAATAATAATAATAATAATAATAATGTTAATAATAATTTTATTTATCATCACTTAAAAAAAATATTTATCAAGTCTGATGTCTCCTTTTTAAGCTGTTTTCGACATTTCTTTTTTATATTTGTGACGTTTCTTAAATATCTCTCTCTCTCTCTCTCTCTCTCTCTCTCTCTCTCTCTCTCTCTCTCTCTCTCTCTCTCTCTCTCTCTCTTTCCTTTTAGCATGACATTTTCTGTAATTTTTTCCTTCTACAATAAACTCCATTATCTCATTTTGTAATTCAATCTTTACCTATCTTTGGTCAAGATATTCTATTCCTCTCTCCTTTTATCATTAGATGTCTGGTTGTCTGTCTGTCTGTCTGTCTGTCCTTAATTATAATTGTTGTACATATCATTAGTTTACTTGTAAACTATTACTTTTCCTTTTCTCTACCTCTCTCCTATCTTTGGAGTAATATTATCTCTCTCTCTCTCTCTCTCTCTCTCTCTCTCTCTCTCTCTCTCTCTCAATTATGACGTAATGAGATCCGATGATTTATCTGCCAGGGAACACAAAGAAACTTTTCTTTTTCATCATTTCTTCGTTTATTTATCATTTCCTTTCCTTCTTTCCTCTTCATTTACATCTCTATGACTACTTCTCTACATTCGCAAGTTTATTATTCCTTCCCTCCGATATGTCTTTTATATTTCACCATCACATTCTCTACCTTTCTCTAATCGTATTTAATGTTTCCCTTTTTTTTTTCTCAATCGTCTATCTTTCTTCCACTTTCTTTTCTTTTCTTTATCTGTTCTTGATCCAAAACCTCAAGATGTAAATTTCTTTGATATTCATGATTATCATCTTTAATCTTTTTCTTTCTTTTTCGTAATCTTTTTTCCTCCCTTTATCACTTTTATTTAGTTTGCCTTCTTCGTGCCCCTTCGCATCAGTTTTTAAGTCCTCTGTTATTCCTAATCTCTTTGATTATGTTCTTCTTATCCTCATTGATTCTGTCTTTTCTTCTTATTCCTTTTCCTCCGTTCTATCGTTCTTCGCTATTCTGCTAGCTTCAAGAGATTATCATTTCTTCCTTTCCCACATTCTTTTCTTTATTCGTATATAGCCCTCTCTATATATTTTACAAAGTCTTAATATTATTCTTTTCCACCTATGCTTTAATATTTGATTTACTTTAATTTTCCGATAACTTCTTTTTCTTCTGCCTTTCGCGTATCTGTATTCTATCCCCTCCTTCACTCTTATTTGTCAATTAAAACAGTCCTTTTATCTCTTCCTTCTGTTCCCCATTTCTTCGTTTTCCTCGTCACCACTTGATTTATCTCCCTTTCCTTCTCTCCCTTTCCCTTTCCGATTCTTTTTCCACTTTCCCTACTACTAATTTCTGTATCTATATCTTTCACTTCCATTCTTTTATGTCAACCCTAGTTATCAGATAGTGGTCTCTCTTTATATATTTCTATCTAAATCTATTTGTTCAAGTTCACAATCATTTTAACGGGTTAGGACACGCCAATGGGAGATGTAAAGAAGAAAGGAACGTGGGAGATAGGATAAAATCGTAGCTTACATAATATTATGGAAATTGACGATTATTAAAGATATTTTTGTCCTAGTTTAAAGATATACATATATATATATATATATATATATATATATATATATATGTATATATACGTATATATACATATATATATATATATATATGTATATATACATATATATATATATATATATATATATATATATATATATATATATATATATATATATATATATATCAGCCGTAACTATTAGACTGCAGGACAAAGACCTCAGACATTTACGGCTGTTTACGGCCTTTCTATGCCAATCTATATCAACAAATTTTCTTAGTTCGTTAATCCATCGTCTTCTCTCCCTTCCCCTACCTCTTTCCCAATCTCTAGGGACCAATTCTGTTGTTCTTAATGTCCATCTATCTCTTTGCATTTTCATTGAACTTTATCTTAGTTTTACACACATTTATTTTCAGCCCTACATTTCTGAGTTTTATATTCAAATCTTCTATCACTCTCACATATACATAAGTTATATATATATATATATATATATATATATATATATATATATATATATATATATATATATATATATTTATATATACATATATATATATATATATATATATATATATATATATATATATATCTATATATACAGTATACCCTCATCTAAACAAACAAAAATTCTGATGAATAAATCTTGAACCCTACCATATCCCTGACCATAGACCTTTCTCCGACATACGTAACATATCGTTTCCAATCAGTGAACATAATCAGAAAGTCGGCCAACAATCAAGTTCCAGCAGAACTTAATGCTCCTTAAGTTTGGAGCTCATGGGTCATAAGTTCAGCTCTTTCGATTTGTACTTCGGCAATTTCGAACCTAATTAAGGAGGTCCTTCATTTTGATGTCCTAATTTTTTTCCGATTCGCTGGATGCTCCAGAAGATTGCTCCAAAGGAGAGATGATATTGAAATATACTGTGATGCTTTCTTACCCTAAAACGATTATTGTTCTTTATTGGGTAATCTTCCATATTTGGAAATTGATTTTGTTTTCCATAATATCTTATATGTGTATATATACATATATATTCATATATAATATATTGTATATACTTTTGTGTATATACAACTATATACATACATACATACAAGTGCAAATGTATGGATGTAAATTATATACGTATATACTTATATATGTTACATACATATATACACACACCCACAAACCCACACACACACACACAGACACACACACATATACATATGTGTGTATGTATATATATATATATATATATATATATATATATATATATATAGTATGTATTATATATATATATATATATATATATATATATACATATATATATATATATATATATATATAATCAAGTAAAATAGTTCAGCCTCTTCCTCTCTATGTTGGCTCTAAAAGACAATCTAAAACCCAAATTAAATATCACAGTACAATTTTCTTAGTGTAACGTTTTGCTCAGTTAAACTTACAGCCCATGTCATTGTAATATCTATTTTGGTATTTTCCATTATATTTAATTTCTCTCTCTCTCTCTCTCTCTCTCTCTCTCTCTCTCTCGCTCTCTCTCTCTTGATCATGATCCTGCTCCTAATACCCCTTTTATGAACTTTCTCTTATAAATATTGTCCAATTTTAAAATTAAACGAAGCCTCATAGAATGGCTTATTTTTGGATTAGATACTGTACAAAGTTGCACAAGACAAGTTTTTAATACACCTCGTCTAAAGTTTTCGAGTTTGATACTGAGACAATAGGCGTATTTGTAAGACAATATTAATTACTTATATGTAAGACAACCTTAATACATATATCTAATTTAATAGCCTAAAGTTATGTAAATCTTAATTTACATATTACTCTGGCGATCACAAATCTATCAATTCATTTCCTAACAAACTTGTCACTATAGTCCCTCATACTTACTTCATTCCTTTCCAACCATTATTACTCATGACTAGACACCGCAAAGCCTTGACATAATTCTAATCCATTTCACAGAAATATACGGCATCACATACATTCAAATCTCATTTCTCTCTTTAAAATATAATTCATCTCTAGATCTTTCCTTTAATCGCTAATTTTATCCACTATTCTTTATCACTCCAGTCTTTCTTCATTCCTTGTCGCTACAATGAAGATTACGTATTAACTTTTATTCTAAGCTATTATAGACTTGTTAATTAACCGAACTCTCTGATTTTTAAGGATTTTATGTACATAACTTTCAGGTATGACGTCTGACAGTTCAAAATGTGGAAAATTTTTCACATTTTGATTTCGAATCACTTCTAGAGGTTGCCAAATTTCGATATCTCAATACGCATGTCCTTATTTATATATATTATATATACTGTACATATATATATATATATATATATATATATATATATATATATATATATATAGGTGATTGTGCATTATATATGAACCTATATATTTCATATATATACAATATATATATATATGTGTATATACAGTATATATATATATATATATATATATATATATATATATATATATATATATACATATATATATATATATATATATATATATATACATATGTGTGTATATATATTATATATATACAATATATATGAATATATATATACTTTATAATATCCATAAAACACACACACACACACACACACACACACACATATATATATATATATATATATATATATATATATATATATATACTGTATATATATATATATTCATATATATATATATATTATATATATATACATACACACATACATACATACATGCATACATACATGCATTCTGAATCAATGTGAAGCTTTTGCTTTTCAAAGCCTTCATTATTCTTGAAAATTACTGGCAAATATAACCTTTCAAAGAAAATTATGAAATTACCAAAAACTTAAAATTTTCCAAATTGTTCTGTCTATAAAAGATGACCAGTCATTTAGATTTGAAAACTATTTCTCAATTAAAACTGAAAAAAATATCTATAGATTTTCACAAATATTTTTCAATGAAAATAGGCTATAGGTTATAAAATAGATTTTCTACGAAAACTGAAGTGATACTTATTTTTTTATTTCTTAGTATTACTGATTTTCAGAAAGCTTTCTATTTCCAACTATTCCTAATTCCATGAATCATTTCTATTCCAACAATTCCTATTTCCTAGAGCTATATCTCTTTCTTTGAACTATTTCCATTTGCAGCTATTCATATTTCCTGGAACTATTTCTATTTCTAACTATTCTCATTACATAGAACTATTTCTATTTCCAACTATATCACCCTTCTGTATCGTGCAACGTTTTTAATACTCCCTTTTCCTTCACCTCTAAAACCCCTATTTCAATATACGTCATACGTCCTCCTTCCTTCCCCTACATCATCCCCTCACCCTCCCCTTCCCTCTTCCCCTCTTTTCCCCTCTATCGTGTCGCCGATCAGTGCCAATATCAGGCAGGACATTAAAGGGTATGAAAATGTAATGCTTTTTGACAAGACATCAATTACTGCTCCATTTAGTTTCCAGCGATAAGGAAAAAGATAGGCAAAAATAAGGGGAAAACAAGGAAGAAAATAAGGAAAAAATAAGGGGAAAATATATATATGGGAAAAAGGAAAGGGGAGATATGTGGGGAAGACAATATAAGAGCTGTATGTTTGCACGTTTGTTGTATGTAAATAATTTGGCGTTTCTTTTAGTTTTCTTTAGTAGAGAAAAAAGAAAGTATAAAAGCCTATTTGTTTAATGTTAATTTACAGTTGAAAATTTTTCGAGTTTTCAAATGGCTTCCGATGAGGAAGAAAAATCAAAGGACGAAAGGTATAAGTTTGATTATAAAGTTATATCAAAGCTTATTTGTTTTACTATGGATAGAAACTGAATCTTTTTTTATAGTTTCAATCATTTTAAGCGATTAAAAACACACACACACACAAAGGAACCAAGAAGAAAGAGAAGGGAGTTCAGTGTAGGCAAACTACAGTACAAAAATCAAAGATTTGTCGTTCCCAGCGATAATAAAAATATGGGTTAAAGTTATACTTTCGCAAAATTCAGGTCTCGATGATGAAGAAAATGTAGAGACCAAACGAGGAAAACTATAGATACCAGAGAATAAACAATTTGAAAATTTCAGATTTTTTTTACATTATCTTAGCGATAATGTAAAAAGAAAATAAGAAAAAAAAAGAGATGAAAACTCTGTAAAACGTTACATATTTCTCAAAAAGATAAATCTATAATTAATTGCAGGATTTAAATGCTATGTCAGTTTTACCAGATAAAGGAAATGGAAAGGGAAATAGAGAAGAAATCTATTGGAGAATTAGATATCTAGTTTAAGGCACTTGAAATAATCACATAAAAGACTGCTATAAGAACTCTAGAATTCACATATCTGTGAAGTCATTACTCATTGGGAATAATCACTGCCTATAACAGCCTTCCAAGGAAAGGTGGAAGTAAATAATCAATAATATTTTTGGACTGGGTTCCTAACGGCTTCGAGCTCTAATCATTGATCACCCTTTCTGCTACTGACCCAACTAAATTTTGTGCAACAAACACGCCAGAGTCTGTAAGTCAGTATTAAAGAATTAAGGATCTCGTAGGATATCAAAGCCTGTTATCACGTTCATTATCAATATCAAATCTTGTAGGCCAACAACTCGAGAAGAAAACCATTAATATTATTATCACTGTTATCATTATCATTACTAGTGTACGCGACCCATCAAATATATTTAGAAAGATATGCACACACACACAGATACAACCCCTCCCACACCCTCCCCCTTCCTAAATACAACACAGCTGTTTCGACAATCTGTGGGAGATTATGGTTTCCGAGTGTATCTCTCGGGGTGCTCCTCTCACAAGGGTATGACTAGTCTCTCTTCCACTGCCGCTCAGCGTGACAGGAAGCTAATACAATTATATAGATAGTCAGACACTTGCGCTTTACTATAGTGTGTTATTATTATTATTATTATTATAATAGCCAAAATTTTGCAACTGGTTACCACAAAGCTAATTCCTAGAGTTGGTGCAATTTCATGTAGACTGAAGATGTTCAAAAAAGGCTTCCGGTGTCTGTTTTGTGTTTGACATGAAGAACGAAATTCATAAAACATAAGGTTTTTTTTTCCTATTGTATCTTCTTAGAAAGAAAAAATCAGAAGTTTGGAAGACATGCATCAGAGAGGAAAGATCCGCATCACTCCTTTCAAAATAATGAGTTGAGAGAGAGAGAGAGAGAGAGAGAGAGAGAGAGAGAGAGAGAGAGAGAGAGAGAGAGAGAGAGAGAGAGAGAGTACTATCCATACATATACATACTGAACAGATGCTAAAATTATACAGATAGAAATATAAAATTTCCTGTACCACTAATATAGAGCAAATAATAATAATAATAATAATAATAGTAATAATAATAATAATAATAATGATAATAATAATAATAATAATAATAAGCAAAATCACCACTGGTAGTGTTATTCGGCCATTCAATGTAAACGGACATATTACACCTTTGCAATATTACAAAAAGAATCTACTAAAATAAAATAAAAGTAATAACAGTAAACTAAAATAAGACAACGAATAACTTTAGAACAGGTAATCTTTTAAGAGACAAAAACACAATCAAATTAAGAAAATGACTCGCTGTGACAATATAAGAAGAGAAATAACAAGCTGAAATTATAATTAACTACAAAATATTGATAATTTTAAAGAAGTTACTCATGTAATGTACAGTTGGACACGTTAATTCTTGGCACATCTCGCTTTGAGGAAATGTACCCTGTCACCCCTTTCTGCGCGGCGATTACCTCTGAGTTGCCCCTCCAGCCACCTCTCCATAGCATTTCCTCAGAGTGAGGTGTGCCAGGAATTCCCATGTCTAACTGTACCTTTCTTTCCAGCCTACTGGAAACGTCCATGCCTGGCGTTCTGCTGGACGGGGGATCGAGTCTAGCTCAAACTCGATATTTTCTGGTAGTGTCTGCAACCTCACCATCCTTGTGAGCTAAGGATGAGGGTTTAGGCCTTTAGGGGAACCCATAGGTCTACCTGCTAAGTTATCAGCAACCATTTCCTGGCCCTTCCTGGTCCTAGCTTGGGTGGAGATGGGGATTGGGCGCTGAAAATAGGTATATATGGTCAGTCTCTATGCACTGTCCTGTTTATAGGGCGTTGTAACTGCCGCTTGCATCTGTAATTTATGAGCGACCTTGAAACCTTTAAATAAGAAGCAACAATGATGAAGAGGCTTCAAAATTAAAAAAGATAAAACAATGAAGAAGAAATGAAATCAAGACGCCAGCATAATCGACATTGCGATGTTAGCTGATTTATAGTATTATCTTCTCAAAGATTCTACACTTGATGACGTAATACTTCTCGGCCCCGCCCCCCCTCTCTCTCTCTCTCTCTCTCTCTCTCTCTCTCTCTCTCTCTCACTATTGAACATTGTCCCATTTGTAACACCGGCTGACCGGATATCGATTAAAATGTGAACGACAAAGAAAGGAAGCAAAGTGTCCTGGTCAGCACTCCAGCACCCAGCCCCCTCCCCCATTCCCCCCCCCCATTGGTCTCCCCAAAACCCATTCCGGTCAATATTTGAAGCCCCTGGTTGCTGTTCCGGGGGGGAGGGGGGGTGGAGGCTGCATTCAAGGCATACAAAGAGTAATTTACCATCATGAATACATTAATGTATGTGAGTAAGTACAAGAAGGAATCCATAATTCTGACATCCCCTGTGTATGTCTGTGTATATATCGATACTTACGTATTATAAACGCCTGAATGTAATTCATATCAAATGTGGAAAAACTTTGTTAATTTGTTTTGGGGTTGTGGCATACCCAAAACAACATAACTTACGTAACATTTACCAGTTAACTACCAATAATAGTAATAATAATAATAATAATAATAATAATAATAATAATAATAATAATAATAAAATATATCCCGAGAAACGCAAAAATAGCAAGATCGAATATTGAACAATTCTTAAAAAAAAAAAAAAAGACTAAACGAGAATTAGATGCACTTTCTTCACATATAAAAACAAAAAAAATGTGACGTTTAAAAATCCCTTATCTTGACTTACTATGCCGAGCCACTGTAATACATTGAGTTAATACTGAGAGAGAGAGAGAGAGTGAGAGAGAGAGAGAGAGAGAGAGTGTGTGTGTGTGTGTGTGTGTTATAAAGATTTTAGATGTTTCAAAGACTTAAGTCCATCCAGGGAGACTCGACTTACTTTTTGGGTTCAGGGATTTAGTTTAAACATTTAGTTTTATAATCTTGTCTAACTTGGTCTTGGACTAATTTACCGTGTTACTGTTTACTACATCCGCTGGAAGTCTGTTCCATGTATTTCCATTGATTGGTGTTGTATTTTTTTTCAATTCCAGTTTGTATGCGTTACCTCTGGACTGATTTGTGGTAAGTGTGAAGAGATTGTTGTAATCTACATTTGTTATTTCTTTAAGAATTTTGAATGCTTCTATCAACTGCCCCCCTTTGTCGTCAAGTTTGTGGATGAAATAAGTTCAATCGTTCTATATCCAAATTGCCTTATTGTTGGAACTGGTTTGGTGGCACTAGTTTGTACTGCTGACAGAGAGAGAGAGAGAGAGAGGAGAGAGAGAGAGAGAGGACGACGACGACGTATTTGTGATCACTTAATAATTCAGTAATTGATCCATTCTACAATTTATGGAATTTGGTGTAAACACGGGTTCTAGGTTAACCCCGTGACCTTTAAGTTCCAGTATTGGCTATAAAACTTGAACCATAGCCCTTTCTTCTCCCTTTTTATTTCTAGAGGGAATTGAGCCACCCTTTCAAGACAAGGGGCAATGGCTATCATACACATGACATCGCCAATGAAGAATCAAGAATTCGCGATTTTAATGATGGAGTTTGTGATGATTAACTTTATTATCATTTTTATTATTTTACAACTAAATGGAATAATCCTTGATAGGAAAAAACCAATCGCACATATCTTTGCTTAGAATAACAAATAACACAAACATGTTTGTATATATGTACAATATATATATGTAGTGTATATATACTATATAATACAGACATCCACATGATAACTTCAACAAAGTCAGCCTTTTCTAGTCCACTGCAGGACAATGACCTCAGAAATGTCCTCATTCATGTCTTGGGTTTGACGAGTTTTCATCACCACGCTGGTCAACTGCCGATTGGTGATAGTGGGAGACTTTTGTCTGATCGCTCATAGCAAACAAACCTAGTATGAGTAGCTGTGACTAGTACAACTTTCCTGATCACGGTAAAACACAAACCGTTTTGTCACGTTAAGGGATCCCCACCCAGAAAGGTTATACGACAATATCAGGTAATATTACAGCCTTTGAACAATGATGATATGATCATCTAATATTAAAAAAAAAAAATCAAAGACTGTACCCTATTCCTAAATAAGGAGTCCTGAAAACGGCGCGACCTTTGATTTTGAAACGGTTGTTTAGCATACAAACAAAAATGTACAGTCTGAACTGAAGGCACCTTCTCTGAACAAGAATTTGTCAACATCCTTGACCTTTGAAGTTGCAACTTCTGTTTAATAAACAAACAAAAACTTGAGCTTGTCTGTTAATGAATGTTTTCTCATTTTGGAGGAGACTGTTGGAGGAGTTACGTAATTCTCTTGTAGATAAGGAAAATTTTATAATAATGATAACTATAATCTTCCCTATATAATAAAGAGCATGTGTCTGTATATACATATACACACACAAACGCACACACAATCACACACATATTTATATATATATTTGGTGTGTGATATGTGTATATTTATATGAATACATACATACATATATATATATATATATATATATATATATATATATATATATATATATACATATATATAGTATACATACATATACATACATATATATATATATATATATATATATATATATATATATATATATATGTATATTTTATGTGTTTATATATATATACACACACACATATATATATGTATATATATATATGTATATATATATTCGGTCGCGATCTCACACAAATTTCCTAAACTAGCGCGTTGTAGTTGGGAAAGGGGCGAGGGGATGGGAATGATTGTAAATGTGTGTATATTCTTCTAAATATTTAGCCGTCATTTTTGACGGGTCGCGAACACTAATAATAATAATAATAATAATAATAATAATAATAATAATAATAATTATAGTAATAATAATAATAATTAAATCACATATCGATGACCTGGAGAACCTAGTATCTAAGTCTTGCCCAGGCTAGAAGAATCAAAATCAAACGAAGGATATGATGTAAATGCGAGTTTTAGCATGCGATAGAAATGCAACAGAAAATTTTACATAAATAAAAAATGAGAATTATTTTACATTTGGATTTATGATTAAACTTTTACGTCATTAAACTCTACTCCTACAATTTATTTTGAGACAAGGTGTAACTTTTCCTTATTCTTTTACATTTTATTGGAATTTTTCACTAAATGACAATATCAGTCTAATATTCGTTTACACTTTAATTCCATTCTTCTACTGTAGTCGGGCGCTCAAGTATTCTCTTTCACCCAGTCTATGACTTTCCCAACTTTCTTCCCTTTTCTTCTTCTGTTAACCCTTTACGCTTTAATTCTATCCATCTATTGTGACCGGCCGCTCAAGTCTTCATTTTCGCTTATCTTATAATTTTCACACTTTCTCATTTTTCTTCTTCTTTTATTAATAAATCTTTTTCATTTTAGTTCTATTCTTCTATTGTGGTCGACCGCTGAAGTCTTCTCTTTCACTCAGTCTTTAATTTTCCCATCTTTCCTCCTTTTCTTCTTTACAGAGATCCATCACCCAGCCTTTAATTTTCTCATCTTTCCTCCTTTTCTTCTTTACAGAGACCCTTCAAACAGTCTTTAATTTTCCTCCTTTTTCTTGTTTACAGAGCTCCCTCAACCAGTCTTTAATTTTCGCATCTTTCCTACTTTTTCTTCTTTATAGAGCTCCCTCACCCATTCTTCAATTTTCCCATCTTTCCTCCTTTTTCTTCTTTACAGAGCTCCCTCACCCAGTCTTTAATTTTCCCATCTTTCCTCCTTTTTCTTCTTTACAGAGCTCCCTCACCCAGTCTTCAAGTTTTCCATCTTTCCTCATTTTTCTTGTTTACAGAGCTACTTCACCCAGTTTTGAATGTTCCTATCTTTCCTCATTTTTCTTCTTTGCAGAGCTCCCTCTCCTAGTCTTCAATTTTCCCATCTTTCCTCATCTTTCGTCTTTACAGAGCTCCCTCACCCATTCATCAATTTTCCCATCTTTCCTCCTTTTTCTTCTTTACATTGCTCCCTCACCCAGTCTTCAATTTTCCCATCCTTCCTCCTTTTTCTTATTTACATTGCTCCCTCACCCAGTCTTCAATTTTCCCATCTTTCCTATTTTTTTCTTCTTTACAGAGCTCTCTTACCCAGTCTTATATTTTCCCATCTTTCCTTCTTTTTCTTCTTTACAGAGCTCCCTCACCCAGTCTTCAATTTTCCCACCTTTCCTCCTTTTTTTTCTTTACAGAGCTCCCTCACCCAATCTTCAATTTTCCCATCTTTCCTCATTTTTCTTCCTTACAGAGCTCCCTCATCATTCTCCTTTTTTCCTCTTCACAGAGCCAGCCAATCGACCCTCTTTCATTCTGAATTTTCGATTCCCTCCCTCCCTTACTCAACTCCCTCTCTCAACATTACGCCCATTGTTCATAAGATCGCGAAATTTCAAAAACTAAACGCATATTACTGAAAAATGTCTAGCGTCAAAGTGATGAAACCTCTCTCCGATTTTCTAGATTTCAGTCTGGAAAGAAAATCAGTCTTCGAGTGGACCTTCGATTTTGCCGTCCATTCTCCAATTTGAGACTGACGTTCGCATTTGTTCCGTTAAATTTTGAGTCTTACATGCGAAAGGACATTTTGAAATAACAATACCCGAATTTTGCTCTCTCTCTCTCTCTCTCTCTCTCTCTCTCTCTCTCTCTCTCTCTCTCTCTCTTTAGCACACACTCATACATTTATATACATAATATATACGCGGGTATAGACTGGCGTAGAAAGTCCATAAATAGACGGGAGTGGATGGACATCTATGAGGCCTTTGTCCTGTAATGCAGTGGTCTAACAACGGCTGCTCTCTCTCTCTCTCTCTCTCTCTCTCTCTCTCTCTCTCTCTTTATATATATATATATATATATATATATATAATTCTAATTTTCCTCTTAGAAAAAAATGTTACCCTTCCAGTTTTAGGTAATAACTCATAGGATGAGGTTGCTACCACCACACCCTGCTTTTATGTACGGACAGCGTTACGGCTTAACTTGTTGGTTCACCCATCTAAGTAATGACTATACTCGACGTTATCAAAATTCATTGATCGAGCAAAACTATGTTTCGAACGACGGGACTCAACGGTAAATCTTGTGTTCTTCTGTAGACCAGACCTGAAGGGAAACGAGTCTCGTCTAAGCCACTGTGAAGTGACGTGTTAGCGTAGGTCTATTAAAACTATGGTAGTAACTTAAGGGTATGGTCCACATGACCTAGTTCGGTCAACCAACCCCCAGAACCATAAAACATACTTGAGGATTTATGGAATTTGGGCCATAAATCTGATTCCAGCTATGACCAGATTGTAGCATAATCTTCCTAATCGGGTAGTTGAATCGGCGGAACTTCAAAAGTTCCAATTTGCAGAGAATATTTTTATGTTGAACAGGCTTACTTAAGTCTTTCTATATAGTTTATTTATGAAAGATCTATCTAAATGTTGTTACTGTTCTTAAAATATTTTACATCAATTGTTCTTTACTTATTATGTTTATTTATCTCTTTATTTCCTTTCCTCACTAAGATATTTTTCCCTGTTGGAGCCCTTGGGCTTATAGCATCGTGCTTTTCCAAGTAGGGATGTAGCTTCCCTAATAATAATAATAATAATAATAATAATAATAATGGAAAATACCGAAATCTTGGAACCAAGATAGTATCGACCAACAAAAAGCAAAAAATAAATAAGAAAAAATAGCATCGCAACAGCATTTAGAAATATGGTTCAAACCCTAACCAGTATTGAGGCACTGCCATTTTACAAGGTAAAAGTAAATTCCTGTGTAAACTGATCTCATTACACATCAGCTAACGTGGAACTGTGAAAGAAACATACCTCAGAACTTATGATTTTGATTGATTGATTGATTGATTGGCTGATTTTTGTAGTTTTAGAGGACACCAGGGCTATGAATTATAGTAAACGGAGAAAATAGAAGATGGGAGTAGAAAAAATAGCAAAATATGACATAAAAGGAAGCAGAACATACAATTGTTGATTGATTTAATAACAAAACCTAGTTAAAATAGGACCTTCAAAATATTGGATATTCCTTAATTTAGAACCTCATTACCAGGCACTAATAATACTTCTCACCAAACGTTTGACAAAGCACTAGATGAGTACGAAGACCCAGCCTTACATG
>NC_090743.1:52373039-52388039 GCF_036898095.1 Palaemon carinicauda
TCCAGCATAAACATTCAAATTCTTATGGATATTGCATGAGAATACAAAAAATATTTTTTTCTATTAGACATTCTTTAAATAAGAACTTCTAATCATAAAGAAATTCAATACACTCAATAATCTTCAATTGTTGTTAAAAATCATCTAAAAAATTAGGATCTTGAGAAATAAATATTCCAGGATACCAAGGACGGACAAAGTTTGATGCTATAAAAGGAACTAAGAGAGAGAGAGGAGTCCTAACGAGAAAAAATAACTCCTTTCGAATCATAAGAAAAATGACAGCAAAATATCAGTTCTTCTTTGCTGTCAAGTATCCTGCGATCTATTTTGTCAGGTAGATATCTGTCAAAGTCAACGTTAAAAAGGTTTCTGGTTTCATCTTAAGCCCCCCCCCCCCCTCTCTCTCTCTCTCTCCTCTCTCTCTCTCTCTCTCTCCCGAAGGGGGAAACTCGGTGACATCACGGGGTCTTCCTAAGAAGCGCGGTTGAGAATTTATATATATATATATATATATATATGTATATATATATGTGTGTATATATACACATAAGAAAAATCAGTGCGGGTTTATAAAAGTAAATTAGTTGACCTTATCAACATTCAAGGCTTAATAATGGCATCAAATCCATCTAGGGTCTGAAATCTCTCCGGTCAGCACACTTCGTGAACTAAGATTCTTAACATCCCAGCCTAGCAATTCCATATGCTATAGTGAACCATCTTACTGTCGTTCATGTATCGTTTAGTTATGTTCTGTTTGCCTGGGCAAAATTGGAAACCCATTCAAGTCTAAGGCAGGCTTCATGAGTTGAGTGAAATTTGAGGACTATAAAAAGTGCTAGATGGGGAAGGGTGCGGTTCTGGTTGCTTTCCTGGTGAAACCTTCTAGCACGAGATTTTCCTTCTCAATAGAAATCTGCACAAAATAATTTTTATCCTGTGGAGTGGATAGCAAAATACCAAAATGCAGCAATAGCCGAGGTGTCTTCCTTATCTCTGCAATTACTAATGTATGAGCCTCCATTGCTGGTTGTTGGTAAGGTATACTAGTCAGAAGTATAATTCCAACGCTCGTTCAGGAAGGAACATGGAACAGTAGACATGAGTTTTTGCTCTAAAGAAAATACAAAAAGGAATGTTGTGAGTAAAATACTGGATTATGTGGAGTGATAGTTCATGTATCCATAAGAGAAATGAAGTAAATTCTAATCACAAACTCGTAAATATTGCAAAATCTAGTTCCACTGAGGGTTAAAGATACCACATTAGCTTCCAAATAAAGCATATATGCACAACTCTTCAAGTGTGATATCGCCTCTTCTATGAGGTTGTGGTAGTCTATTGAGAACGTTCCTGCATGGCGATCTGTTGGACTGGAATTACAGACCCGCTAAAGCTCTATAGTTTCGGGAGGGCATAAAGGTATACCTACTGATTCATCAGCAGTCATTGCCTGGCCTTACCTTGTGCTAGCTTCATGCAGAGGGCGCTGATCGTTTGTGAAAATGGTCAGTCTCTAGGGCATTGCCGTTCTCCCTTGCTTCAGCCAGTCATGAGCAACCTTTAAAACCATTAACATACAGATTGGAAATTGGGGAATGCTATTCCTAAGTGTGTGTGTGTGAGAGAGAGAGAGAGAGAGAGAGAGAGAGAGAGAGAGAGAGAGAGAGGGAGGGAGTTCCTCTCTGAATTACGAAGTCTTCTTGAATAACAAGACCTCCTCGCAACGTCATTACTGAAACGCAGAAAACAATTCTGGAAGTTTCAATCAAATGTCGGGGAGTTTTTCCCCAAGTTACGGGTCTAAACCAATTCCTGGGGACGACAAGAAAGACCCATCAAAGTCTTTCTTCGTTATTTCGAGGCGTTTCCGATCCAGATTGTGTATGTATGTGTTTTGTATAAGAATACATACAAGATGTATACACGAGTACATACGGACATAAGCGAGTCGACGATGAATGTGCGTAAATATGTAAAATTTTGTATAATAATAGATAAACGCTATTTTATATATGCTTGCATACACGCCCATAAGCGAGTCTAAGATATATGTGCGTAATTATATAAAGCTTTGTATAGGAATACATACACAAATACAATTCGATATTTACATGGTACATACGCGGATAAGCGAGAAGATATTTATGCGTAATTAGCTCAATTTTTTTGTAAGAAATTAAAGGATATAAACGGGTAATTATAATGCACACATTATATATATATATATATATATATACATATATATATACATATATATATAAATATATAAATATATATATATATATATATATATCATGATCATCATCTTCTGCCACGCCTGTTGCCGCAGGGCCTCGGTTAGATTTCGCCAGTCGTTTCTATCTTGATATTTTAATTCAATATTTCTCCATTCATCATCTCGTACTTCACGCTTTATAGTCCTCAGTCATGTAGGTCTGGGTATTCCAACTCTTCTAGTGCCTTCTGGAGCCAAGCTAAACATTTGCTGAACTAATTTCTCTTGAGAAGTGGAAAGAGCATGCCCAAAACATCTCCATCTACTCTTCACCATGATCTTATCTACATATGGCACTTGAGTAATCTCTCAAACTTTCATTTCTAATCCTGGCCTACCATTTACCTCCCAATATTCTTCGGCGGCTTTGTTCTCAAGTCTACAAAATCTGTTGGATATTGTTACACTATCATATCACGAGTGATGTCCATACAGTAACACCGATCTCACTAAACTGATATTTAGCCTGCTTTTTTTATGTAATTTCAGGCGATTTGATTTCCAAATTTTGCATAACCTAGCCTTTGTTTGATTTTTTTTTTCATTAAACACCAATTCTAAAGACCCTGTATTTGAGATCATAGCTCCTAAATATTTAAATGATTCCACCTCATTAATTCTATTCATCTTGAGCCCAACCTCGTGTGATATTCCATGCATTCTGGAAAGCAAGCTTTGCAAGTCCTGTGGCATTTTTCTAATTAGGACACCGTCATCATTATACTCTAGGTCAGCTAATTTCCTATTACCAATCCAGTCCATTCCTTCTCCGCCATCCCAACTATTCTATGCATTACAAAATCGATGAAGAGGATAAACAACAGAGGTGACAACACATTCCCTTAGAGTACTTCACTGTTCACTGGAAATTCATTTGATAGGCCTTCATTAACATTAACTTTGCACTTGCTATGCTCATGAACAGACTTCATAAAATTTACACAAATTTAAGAGGAACTCCATAATAACGCAGGACACGCCACAAAATTGGCCGGAGCACAGTAGCAAAGGCTTTTCATAGTCAACAAATACCATCAAAAGTAGATTTCTATATTCTACACATTGCTGTACCACCACGGCTTAAAATAAAGATTTTGGTCGGTACAACTTCTACCTTTTCGAAATCCTGCTTGATCATCTATCTCCAATCTTTCTCTCTAGTCTCTTTAGAATGAGCATACTATATATTTTCTTTACAACTGACGTAAGTGTGATGCCTCTGTAATTATTGCAGTCGGTGGGATCTCCATTTTCTTTTCTTTCTTTTTTTTTTGCCATTTCCACCATCACTCCTAACTGCCATTCATAAGGCTTTGCCTCTCCATGCCACATTCTACAAAATAATCTTGTAAGTAAACTGAGATCTCAGCAGTTACTCCATTGTATCCAGGGGCTTTCTCTAGAGTTTTTTAATGATAGCTTCGACTTTAAGCACTGAATTTATTCATGGGCACATCAAGGTCTTCCTCAGCTTCAAGTATAGCAATTAAATTATTCCTTTCATATCTCCTGTTCATGACCTCACTAAAGTGTTCCATCCAACGTTGCCTTTCTCCATCTTCTGTTGTTGAAAGAGATCTATATCTGTTTTTGGTGGGTATATGCTTCATCTTCTTTGCCCCAACAGAGATTTCACTAATAATTCTAAGAGCAATTCTTACACCATAGCCACACCCCTGAATTCATAGCCATATCAGCCTCATCTGCTTTTCTAAATATTCTCTACACTCATTCCTGGCCTTTCTTTTGACCTCACTATATATATATATATATATATATATATATAAATTTATATATATATATATATATATGCATGTATGTATGTATGTATGTATATATATATATATATGCATGTATGTATGTATGTATGTATATATATATATATATATGTATATATATATATATATATATATCATACATAAACTTATAGAACAGTATATGATATACATACATACTATATAAATCAGAACTATGTAGGCAAATCATTATGTTTGGAGCCTATTTTGCCGATGCATAAGTGCTTATTTATGCCAACAAAAACATTACATAAATAAAAAAGTTTTGGTCCAATCGTATACAATATTTAGTCTTTTTCATAGTTCACAGTTATTTTTGGCGGATACTCTTTTCATATACATCGTATACATGCATACATACTAGATACAGAAAGTGTTTTAAAAACAGTTCGTCCTACAGTAAATGGGGCAGACGTGTTGCTAATGAGAATTCGGGTAATTGACATGACATGGAATGATAAATGTCAGCAAGGTAAATAAAATCCAAGACATATGATTTAATAACGGCAGAGAGAGAGAGAGAGAGAGAGAGAGAGAGAGAGAGAGAGAGAGAGTGCACTGAAATACAGTTACCAGTTATCTAGATCTGGTTCGTATCCCAAATAATTCTCACTCCGATAACAAAAACAATAACAAATAAAAATAAAAACAGCTGTCGCAATGATCATCAATCACAATTGGAAATGACAAAAAGTGACGAACATACCGGAAATGAGTTGGCCCACACGTGAAATTATTAGCCCCATGGAAACTCGAAACATTCAACTTTTGGCAATTTCACGATTGGCGCTAAATTGCAACAGGAAAAAGCAAACTGGCACCTGCTACATGTTACACACACAGCTGTAGTCTTTAGTTTTAATTGCACTTAGTTTTAATTAATTAATTAATAATAATAATAATAATAATAATAATAATAATAATAATAATAATAATAATAATTTTATTTATCATCACTTGAAAAAATATTTATCAAGTCTGATGTCTCCTTTTTAAGCTGTTTTCGACATTTCTTTTTTATATTTGTGACGTTTCTTAAATATTCTCTCTCTCTCTCTCTTTCTCTCTCTCTCTCTCTCTCTCTCTCTCTCTCTCTCTCTCCTTTTAGCATGACATTTTCTGTAATCTTTTCCTTCTACAGTAAACTTCATTATCTCATTTTGTAATTCCATCTTTACCTATCTTTGGTCAAGATATTCTATCCCTCTCTCCTTTCATCATTAGATGTCATGTAGTCAAATATTTATACATCAACCTTTACTCTGTCTATCAGTCTCTGTCTGTCTGTTTGCCTGTCTGTCTGTCTGTCTGTCTGTCTGTCCTTAATTATAATTGTTGTACATATCATTAGTTTACTTGTAAACTATTACTTTTCCTTTTCTCTGCCTCTCTCCTATCTTTGGAGTAACATTCTCTCTCTCTCTCTCTCTCTCTCTCTCTCTCTCTCTCTCTCTCTCTCTCTCTCAATTGTGACATAATGAGATCTGATGATTTATCTGCCAGGGAACACAAAGAAACTTTTCTTTTTCAAAATGTCTTCGCTTATTTATCATTTCCTTTCCTTCTTTCCTCTTCATTTACCTCTCTAAGACTACTTCTCTACATTCGCAAGTTTATTATTCCCTCCCTCATATATGTCTTTTATATTTCACTATCACATTCTCTACCTTTCTTTATTCGTATTTAATATTTCCCTTTTTTTCTCAATCGTCTATCTTTCTTCCACTTTCTTTTCTTTTCTTTATCTTTTCTTGATCCAAAACCTCAAGTTGTAAATTTCTTTGATATTCTTGATTATCATCTTTAATCTTTTTCTTTCTTTTTCGTAATCTATTTTCCTCCCTTTATCACTTTTATTTAGTTTGTCTTTTTCGTACCCCTTCGCATCAGTTTTTAAGTCCTCTGTTATTCCTAATCTCTTTTATTATGTTCTTCTTATCCTCCTTGATTCTGTCTTTTCTTCTCATTCCTTTTCCTCCGTTCTATCGTTCTTCGCTATTCTTCTAGCATCTAGAGATTATCATTTCTTCCTTTCCCACATTCTTTTCTTTATTCGTATATAGCCATCTCTATATATTTTACGAAGTCTTAATATCATTCTTTTCCACCTATGCTTTAATATTTGATTTACTTTAATTTTCCAATCACTTCTTTTTCTTTTGCCTTTCGCATATCTGTATTCTATCCCCTCCTTCACTCTTACTTGTCAATTAAAACAGTCCTTTTATCTCTTCCTTCTGTTCCCTATTTCTTCGTTTTCCTCGTCACCACTTGATTTATCTCCCTTTCCTTCTCTCCCTTTCCCTTTCCAATTCTTTTTCCACTTTTCCCTTCTACTAATTTCTGTATCTATATCTTTCACTTCCATTCTTTTATGTCAACCCTAGTTATCAGATAGTGGTCTCTCTTCATATATTTCTATCTAAATCTATTTATTCAAGTTCACAATCATTTTAACGGGTTAGGACACGCCAATGGGAGATGTAAAGAAGAAAGGAACGTGGGAGATAGGATAAAATCGTAGCTTACATAATATTATGGAAATCGACGATTATTAAAGATATTTTTGTCCTAGTTTAAAGATATATATATATATATATATATATATATCAGCCGTAACTAGTACACTGCAGGACAGAGGCCTCAGACACTCACGTCTATTTATGGGTCTATCTATGCCAGTCCATATCAGAAAATTTTCTTAGTTCGTTAATCAATCGTCTTCTCTTCCTTCCCCTACCTCTTTCCCAATCTCTAGGGACTAATTCTGTTGTTCTTAATGTCCATCTATCTCTTTGTATTTTCATTGAACTTTATCTTAGTTTTACACATATTAATTTTCAGCCCTACATTTCTGAGTTTTATATTCAAATCTTCTATCACTCTCACATATACATAAATTTATATATATATATATATATATATACACACATATATATATATATATATATATATACATATATATATGTATATATATGTATATATATATATATATATGTGTGTGTGTATAGTGTATATATATATATATATATATACCCTCATCTAAACCAACAAAATTTCTGATGAATAAATCTTGAACTCTACCACATCCCTGACCATAGGCCTTTCTCCGACATACGTAACATATCGTTTCCAATCAGTGAACATAATCAGAAAGTCAGCCAACAATCAAGTTCCAGCAGAACTTAATGCTCCTTAAGTTTGGAACTCATGGGTCATAAGTTCAGCTCTTTCGATTTGTACTTCGGCAAATTCGAACCTAATTAAGGAGGTCCTTCATTTTGATGTCCTAATTTTTTCCGATTCGCTGGATGCTCCGGGAGATTGCTTCAAAGGAGAGATGATTTTGAAATATTCTGTGATGCTTTCTTACCCTAAAACGATTATTGTTCTTTATTGAATAATCTTCCTTATTTGGAAATTGATTTTGTTTTCCATAATATCTTTTATATAAATATATATATATATATATATATATACATACATATATATTTATATATAATATATTGTATATACTTTTTGTATATGTACAACTATATACATACATACACAAGCAAATGTATGGATGTAAATTATATACGTATATACTTATATACGTTGCATACATACATACACACACCCACAAACCCACACACAGACACACGCACACATGCACACACACACACACACACATATATATATATATATGTGTGTGTGTGTGTGTATTTATATTTATATATATATACATATATATATATATATATATATATAATCAAGTAAAATAGTTCAGCCTCTTCCTCTCTATGTTGGCTCTAAAAGACAATCTAAAACCTAAATTAAAAATCACAGGACAAGTTTCTTAGCGTAAAGTTTTGCTCAGTTAAACTTACAGCCCATGTCATTGTAATATCTATTTTGGTATTTCCATTAGATTTAATCTCTCTCTCTCTCTCTCTCTCTCTCGTCTCTCTCTCTCTCTCTCTCTCTCGATCGTGATCCTGCTCTTAAGACCCCTTTTATAAACTTTCTTTTATAACTATTGTCCAATTTCAAAATTAAACGAAGCCTCATAGAATGGCTTATTTTTGGATTAGATACTGTACAAAGTTACACAAGACAAGTTTTTAATACACCTCGTCTAAAGTTTTCGAGTTTGATACTGAGACAATAAGCGTATATGTAAGACAATATTAATTACTTATATGTAAGACAACCTTAATACATATATCCAATTCAATAGCCTAAAGTTATGTAAATCTTAATTTACATATTACTCTGGCGATCACATAAATTTTCGCAAATCTATCAATTCATTTCCTAACAAACTTGTCACTATAGTCCTCATACTAACTTCCTTCCTTTCCAACCATTATTACTCATGACTAGACACCGCAAAGCTTTGACATAACTCTAATCTATTTCACAAACATAATCCGCCTTTAGATCTTTCCTTGAATCGCTAATTTTATCCACTATTCTTTATCACTCCAGTGTTTCTTCATTCCTTGTCGCTACAATGAAAATTACGTATTAACTTTTATTCTAAGCTATTATAGACTTGTTAATTAACCGAACTCTCTGATTTTTAAGGATGTTATGTACATAACTTTCAGGTATGACGTCTGACAGTTTAAAATGTGGAAAATTTTTCACATATTGATTTCGAATCAATTCTAAAGGTTGCCAAATTTCGATATCTCAATACGAATGTCCATATATATATATATATATATATATTATATATATACACACACACACATATATATATATATATATATACATATATATATATATAATATAGGTGATTATACATTATATACGAACCTATATATTCTATATATATACAATATATATATATATATATATATATATATATATATATATGTATGTATATATATATATATATATATATATATATATATATATATATATATATATATATATACAATATACATGAATATATATACTTTATATATATCCATAACACACACATATATAAATATATATACTGCATATATATTAACACACATATATATATATATATATATATATATATATATATATATATATATATATACATACACACATACATACATACATACCTGTATTCTGAATCAATGTGAAGCTTTTGCTTTTCAAAGTCTTCATTATTTTTGAAAATTACTGACAAATATAACCTTTCAAAGAAAATTATGAAATTACCAAAAACTTAAAATTTACCAAATTGTTTTGTCCATAAAAGATGACCAATCATTTAGATTTGAAAACTATTTCTCAATTAAGACTGAAAAAAATATCTATAGATTTTCACAAATATTTTTCAATGAAAATAGGCTATAGGTTATAAAATAGATTTTCTACGAAAACTGAAGTGATACTTATTTTTTTATTTCTTAGTATTACTAATTTTCAGAAAGCTTTCTATTTCCAACTATTCCTAATTCCATGAATCATTTCTATTCCAACAATTCCTATTTCCTAGAGCTATATCTCTTTCTTTGAACTATTTCCATTTGAAGCTATTGATATTTCCTGGAACTATTTCTATTTCTAACTATTCTCATTACATAGAATCATTTCTATTTCCAACTACATCACCCTTCTGTATCGTGCAACGTTTTTAATACTCCCTTTTCCTTCACCTCTAAAACCCCTATTTCAATATACGTCATACGTTCTCCTTCCTTCCCCTACATCATCCCCTCACCCTCCCCTTCCCTCTACCCCTCTTTTCCCCTCTATCGTGTCGCCGATCAGTGCCAATATCAGGCAGGACATTAAAGGGTATGAAAATGTAATGCTTTTTGACAAGACATCAATTACTGCTCCATTTGGTTTCCAGCGATAAGGAAAAAGATAGGTAAAAATAAGGGGAAAACAAGGAAGGAAATAAGGAAAAATAGTGGGAAAATATATACAGTATATGGGAAAAATGAAAGGGGAGATGTGTGGGGAGGACAATATAAGAGCTGTATGTTTGCACGTTTGTTGTATGTAAATAATTTGGCGTTTCTTTTAGTTTCCTTTAGTAGGGAAAAGAGAAAGTATAAAGGCCTATTTGTTTACTGTTAATTTACAGTTGAACATTTTTCGAGTTTTCAAATGGCTTCCGATGAGGAAAAAAAGGAAAGGTATAAGTTTGATTATAAAGTTATATCAAAGCTTATTTGTTTTACTATAGATACAAACTGCATCTCTTTTTATAGTTTCAATCATTTTAAGCGATTAAAAAAACACATACACAAAGGAACCAAGAAGAAAGAGAAGGGAGTTCAGTGTAGGAAAACTACATTCTAAAAATCAAAGAATTGTCGTTCCCAGCGATAATGAAAATATGGGTTCAAGTTATAGTTTCACAAAATCCAGGTCTCGATGATAAGGAAAATGTAGAGAACAAACGAGGAAAACTACAGATACCAGAGAATAAACAATTTGCAAATTTTAGATTTTTTTTTTTTACATTATCTTAGCGATAATGTAAAAAGAAAATAATAAAAAAAAAGGAGATGAAAACTCTGTAAAACGTTACATATTTCTCAAAAAGATAAATCTATAACTAATTGCAGGATTTAAATGCTATGTCAGTTTTACCAGATAAAGGAAATGGAAAGGAAAATAGAGAAGAAATCTATTGGAGAATTAGATATCTAGTTTAAGGCACTTGAAATAATCACCTAAAAGACTGATATAAGAACTCTGGAATTTACATATCTGTGAAGTCATTACTCATTGAGAATAATCACTGCCTAGAACAGCCTGCCAAGGAAAGGTGGAAGTGAATAATCAGTAATATTTTTTGGATTGGGTTCTTAATGGCTTCGAGCTCTAATCACTGATCACCCTTTCTGCTACTGACCGAACTAAATTTTGTGCAACAAACACGCCAGAGTCTGTAAGTCAGTATTAAAGAATTAAGGATCTCGTGGGATATCAAAGCCTGTTATCACGTCCATTATCAATATCAAATCTTGTAGGCCAACAACTCGAGAAGAAAACCATTAATATTATTATCACTGTTATCATTATCATTACTAGTGTACACGACCCATCAAAAATATTTAGAAAGATATACCCACACACAGATTCAACCCCTCCCCCTTCCTAACTACAATACAGCCGTTTCGACAATTTGTGGGAGATTGTGGTTTCCGAGTGTATCTCTCGGGGGGGTGACTCCTCTCACAAAGGGTATGACTATAGTCCATTTCTTTTATCGAGGCAGGTTTGCACCGACTCGCAGCGGTGCCCCTTTTAACTCGGAGAATTTTCCTGATCGCTGATTGGTTAGAATTATCTCGTCCAACCAATCAGCGATCAGGAAACTTTTCCGAGCTAAAAGGGCACCGCTGCGAGTCGGTGCAAATCTGCATCGCTAAAAGAAATTGACTATAGTCTCTCTCCCACTGCCGCTCAGCGTGACAGGAAGCTGATATAATTATATGGATAGCCAGACACTTACGCTTTATCATACAGTGTTATTATTATTATTATTATCATTATTATTATTATTATTATTAGTATTATTATTATTATTATTATTATCAAAACGGCCAAAATTTTGCAACTGGTTACCACAAAGCTAATTCCCAGAGTTGGTTGCAATTTCATTTAGACTGAAGATGTTCAAAAAAGGCTTCCGGTGTCTGTTTTGTGTTTGACATGAAGAACGAAATTCATAAAACATAAGGTTTTTTTTCCTATTGTATTTTCTTAAAAAGAAAAAATCAGAAGTTTGGAAGACATGCATCAAAGAGGAAAGATCCGCATCACTCCTTTCAAAATAATGAGTTGAGAGAGAGAGAGAGAGAGAGAGAGAGAGAGAGGAGAGAGAGAGAGAGAGAGAGAGAGAGAGAGAGAGAGAGAGAGAGAGAGGTACTATCCACCATACATATACATACTGAACAGATGCTAAAATTATACAGTTAGATAGAAATATAAAATTTCATGTACCACTAATATAGAGCAAAATAATAATAATAATAATAATAATAATAATAATAATAAATAATAATAAGCAAAATCACCACTGGTAGTGTTATTCGGCCATTCAATGTAAACGGACATATTGCACCTTTGCAATATTACAAAAAGAATCTACTAAAATAAAATAAAAGTAATAACAGTAAACTAAAATAAGACAACGAATAACTTTAGAACAGGTAATCTTTTAAGAGACCAAAACTCAATCAAATTAAGAAAATGACTCCTGTGACAATATAAGGAAAGAAATACCAAGCTGAAAATTATAATTAACCATAAAATATTGATAATTTTAAAGAAGTTACTCATGTTATGTACAGTTGGACACGTTAATTCTTGGCACATCTCGCTTTGAGGAAATGTACCCTGTCACCCCTTTCTGCGCGGCGATTACCTCTGAGTTGCCCCTCCAGCCACCTCTCCATAGCATTTCCTCAGAGTACGGTTGGTGTGCCAGGAATTCCCATGTCCAACTGTACCTTTCTTTCCAGCTTACTGGAAACGTCCATGCCTGGCGTTCTGCTGGACGGGGGATCGAGTCTAGCTCAAACTCGATATTTTCTGGTAGTGTCTGCAACTCAACCATCCTTGTGAGCTAAGGATGAGGGTTTAGGGGAGCCCATAGGTCTACCTGCTAAGTTTTCAGCTGCCATTTCCTGTACCTTCCTGGTCCTAGCTTGGGAGGAGATGGGGTTTGGGTGCTGAAAATAGGTATATATGGTCAGTCTCTATGCACTGTCCTGTTTATAGGGCGTTGTAACTGCCGCTTGCCTCTGCAATTTATGAGCGACCTTGAAACCTTTAAATAAGAAACAACAATGATGAAGAGGCTTCAAAATTAAAAAAATAAAACAATGAAGAAGAAATGAAATCAAGACGCCAGCATAATCGACATTGCGATGTTAGCTGATTTATAGTATTATCTTCTCAAAGATTCTACACTTGATGACGTAATACTTCTCGCCCCCCCCCCTCTCTCTCTCTCTCTCTCTCTCTCTCTCTTCTCTCCTCTCTCTCTCTCTCTCTCTCTCTCACACTATTGAACATTGTCCCATTTGTAACAACGGCTGACCGGATATCGATTTAAAATGGTGAACGACAAAGAAAGGAAGCAAAGTGTCCTGGTCAGCACTCCAGCACCCAGCCCCCTCCCCCATTCCGCCCCCATTGGTCTCCCCCAAAACCCATTCCGGTCAATATTTGAAGCCCTTGGTTGCTGTTCGGGGGGGGGGGGGTTGAGGCTGCATTCAACGGCATACAAAGAGTAATTTACCATCATGAATACATTAATGTATGTGAGTAAGTACAAGAAGGAATCCATTAATTCTGACATCCACTGTGTATGTCTGTGTATATATCGATACTTACGTATTATAAACGCCTGAATGTAATTCATATCAAATGTGGAAAAACTTTTAATTTGCTTTGGGGCTGTGGCATACCCAAAACAACATAACTTACGTAACATTTACCAGTTAACTACCAATAATAATAATAATAATAATAATAATAATAATAATAATAGTAATAATAATAATAATAATAATAATAATAATAAAATATATCCCGAGAAACGCAAAAATAGCAAGATCGATCATTGAACAATTCTTAAAAAAAAAGACTAAACGAGAATTAGATGCACTTTCTTCACATATAAAAACAAAAAATTGTGACGTTTAAAAATCCCTTATCTTGACTTACTATACCGAGCCACTGTAATACATTGAGTTAATACTGAGAGAGAGAGAGAGAGAGAGAGAGAGAGAGAGAGAGAGAGAGAGATGAGAGAGGAGAGAGAGAGAGAGAGAGAGAGAGAGAGTGTGTGTGTGTTTATAAAGATTTTAGATGTTTCAAAGACTTAAGTCCATCCAGGGGAGACTCCACTTACTCTTGGGTTCAGGGATTTAGTTTAAACATTTAGTTTTATAATCTTGTCTAACTTGGTCTTGGACTAATTTACCGTGTTACTGTTTACTACATCCGCTGAGAAGTCTGTTCCATGTATTTCCATTGATTGGTGTTGTATTTTTTTTCAATTCCAGTTTGTATGCGTTACCTCTGACTGATTTGTGGTAAGTGTGAAGAGATTTTTGTAATCTACATTTGTTATTTCTTTAAGAATTTTGAATGCTTCTATCAACTGCCCCCTTTGTCGTCAAGTTTGTGGATGAAATAAGTTCAATCGTTCTATATCCAAATTGCCTTAGTGTTTGGAACTAGTTTGGTGGCACTAGCTTGTACTGCTGAAAGAGAGAGAGAGAGAGAGAGAGAGAGAGAGAGAGAGAGAGAGAGAGAGAGAGAGAGAGGACGACGACGACGTATTTGTGATCACTTAATAATTCAGTAATTGATCCATTCTACAATTTATGGAATTTGGTGTAACACGGGTTCTAGGTTAACCCCGTGACCTTTAAGTTCCAGTATTGGCTATAAAACTTGAACTATAGCCATTTCTTCTCCCTTTTTATTTCTATAGGGAATTGAGCCACCCTTTCAAGACAAGGGACAGTGGCTATCATACACATGACATCGCCAATGAAGAATCAAGTGGTGATGATTAACTTTATTATAATTTTTATTATTTTACAACTAAATGGAATAATCCTTGATAGGAAAAAAACAATCGCACATATATTTGCTTAGAATAACAAATAACACGTAAACATGTCTGCATATATGTACAATACATATATATATATGTAGTGTATATATACTATATAAATACATACATCCACACAATAACTTCAACAAAATCAGCCTTTTCTAGTCCACTGCAGGACAATGACCTCAGAAATGTCCTCATTCATGTCTTGAGTTTGACGAGTTTTCATCGCCACGCTGGTCAACTGCCGATTGGTGATGGTGAGAGACTTTAGTCTGATCGCTCATAGCAAACAAACCTAGTATGAGTAGCTGATGACTAGTACAACTTTCCTGATCACAGCAACACACAAACCCTTTTGC
>NC_090743.1:52390539-52415539 GCF_036898095.1 Palaemon carinicauda
TCTCTCTATATATATATATATATATATATATATACACATATATAGATATATATAATTCTAATTTTCCTCTTAGAGAAAAATGTTACCCTTCAGTTTTTAGGTAAGAACTCATAGGATAAGGTTGCTACCACCACGCCCTGCTTTTATGTACGGACAGCGTTACGGCTTTACTTGTTGGTCACCCATCTGAGTAATGACTATACCCAACGTTATCAAACTTCATTGATCCAGCAAAACTATGTTTCGAAGGACGGGACTCAACGGTAAATCTTGTGTTCTTCTGTAGACCAGACTTGAAGGGAAAAGAGGGTCGTCTAAGCCATTGTGAAGTGACATGTTAGCGTGGGTCTATTAAAACTATGATAGTAGCTTAAGCGTATGGTCAACATGACCTACTTCGGTCAACCAACCACCAGAATCATAAAAAACACTTGAGGATTTATGGAATTTGGGCCATAAATCTGATTCCAGGTATGACCAGATTGTAGCATAATCTTCCTAATCGGGTAGTTGAATCGGCGGAACTTCAAAAGTTCCAATTTGCAGCGAATATTTTTATGTTGAACAGGCTTACTTAAGTCTTTCTATATAGTTTATTTATGAAAGATCTATATAAATGATGTTACTGTTCTTGAAATATTTTACATCAATTGCTCTTTACTTATCTTGTTTATTTATCTCTTTATTTCCTTTCCTCAATAGGTTATTTTTCCCTGTTGGAGCCCTTGGGCTTATAGCATCGTGCTTTTCCAAGTAGAGATGTAGCTTCCCTAATAATAATAATAATAATAATAATAATAATAATAATAATAATAATAATAATAATAAAATTAATAATAATAATAATAATAATAATAATAATAATGGTAAATACCGAAAACTTCGAACCAAAATAGTACAGACCAACAAAAAGCAAAAAATAAATAAGAAAAAATAGCATCGCAACAGCATTTAGAAATATGGTTCAAATCCTAACCAGTATAGAGGAACTGCCATTTTACAAGGTAAAAGTAAATTCCTCTGTAAACTGATCTCATTATACATCAGCTAACGTGGAACTGTGAAAGAAACATACCGCAGAACTTATGGTTTTGATTGATTGATTGATTGGCTGATTTTTGTAGTTTTAGAGGACTTCGGGGCTATGAATTATAGTAAACAGAGAAAATAGAAGATGGGAGTAGAAAAAATAGCAAAAAATGACATAAAAGGAAGAAGAACATACAATTGTTGATTGATTAAATAACAAACCTAGTTAAAATAGGACCTTCAAAATACTGGATATTCCTTAAATTTAGAACCTCATTACCAGGCACTAATAATACTTCTCACCAAACGTTTGACAAAGCATTAGATGGGTACGAAGACCCAGCCTTACATGGCCGAGGACTATGAAGTGTAAAGTCGGATATGATAGATTGAGAAGTATTGAATTAAAAGTTCAAGGTAGGGACGACTGGCGAAATCTAATCGAGCCCCTTTGCGTCAATAGGTGTAGGAGATGATGATGATGAATACTTCAACTGATGCCACAAATAGGTAAGGAGAGAGAGAGAGAGAGAGAGAGAGAGAGAGAGAGAGAGAGAGAGGAGAGAGAGAGAGAGAGAGAGAGAGAGAGAGAGAGAGAGAGAGTGCTACCTTTATAGATAACATGTCAATCTAGAGCCCAAAAACAAAGGCGATCCACTTCAAAGAAGTAAAGACAATAGGCCTACCCTCAGCTCTCAGAGGATTTACACTCAAGACTTTTGGTAGGCCTCACATTATAAATTTATAAACATCGCAGACATCTTCCCTATATATATATATATATATATATATATATATATATATATATATATATACATATATATATATATATATATATATATATATATATATATATATATATATGATAAAGAGCAAGTGTCTGCCTCCATATATATGTATGTATATATATATATATATATATATATATATATATATACATATATATACATATATATGTGTATATATACATGTATATACATATACGTAAATATATATATATATATATATATATATATGTGTGTGTGTGTGTGTGTATATATATACATGTATATACATATATATATATATATATATATATATATATATATATATATATATATATATCCGAACCTACGGGTTATAGCTAAGAAATGGGGAGGGGATGGAAAGAGTTGAATCTCTGTGTGCGTATTTGTATATCTATCTAAATATTTAGACGTTATTTTTGGCGGTTAAGGTGCACTAGTGAATAATAATAATAATAATAATAATAACAATAATAATAATAAAATCATAAAAAAATATTAAAACTAATAATAATAATAATAATAATAATAATAATAATAATAATAATAATAATAATAATAATAGTAATAATAATAATAATAATAAACGTACACACTACATGCACAAGGATGACAATAATGATAATGAAAAATACCGGCAGTAATAACAGCGTTAAGAGTAAAGAAATGCGTATGCACACAGACAATATTGAAAGGCAACACGTGCGCGCAAAGTTGGAACAAAGGCTTTCCCCCCGACAGAGAAAAGCGTAGACCAGACAAGAGAGAAAATCTGGACACTTACGTGTTAGCTCTGCACGGGTCCACGACTCCAGCTACTGAATTATTAGTGGAAATAAAATATTCCTAAAGATTCTCTCTCTCTCTCTCTCTCTCTCTCTCTCTCTCTCTCTCTCTCTCTCTACGCACCTGCTTCCTCTGCCAGCATCATTATCGGGAAGACCACCAACTTTACGAATAACGAAATTATCCAAAATTTGAGATTTCGAAAAAAAAAAAAAAAAAAAAAAAAAAAAAATGAAAAGCTGTGTACAAATCTGCTGGACAATTAAGCCTCCGACGTTTAACATACTATCTCTAGGTGTCAAATTATCTATTTCTCTTGACATACACTAATATTTGCACCTGTATTTCTCATCTTACACATGACCATGTTTTTACTTATACCAATATATAATAATGAGCAAGTGCCTGGCTATATATATTTCCCGTCAGGCTGAGGTAAACACTTGGAAACCACAATCTCCCACAAATTGCAAAAACTATTATGTTATAGTTAGGAAAGGGGGAGGGGTGGGGAGGGTTGAATCTGTGTTTGTGCATATGTCTAAATATTTAGCAGTCATTTTTGACGGGTTGCATACACTTGTATTACATGCTATCTTTACCTCTTAACCATTGTTTCCGTCCCATTCCATCTCTCTCTCTCTCTCATTCCAATCACCGTTATTTCTGTCTCTACCACAGCTACTACCTCTATCATTACATGAAAGCTAAAGTTTATACAAAAACTATGTTAGGACAAGCAGCCCTTCAATTATTGTGTTTTTGAGAGTTCTGGAAGGAACCCACAATTCTTAATAGTTGCTTACATGTTATGTTGTTTTGTTGTTGGTAGAGTACGGTAATGTGAGCGTTTAGAAGAGAGAGAGAGAGAGAGAGAGAGAGAGAGAGAGAGAGAGAGAGAGAGAGAGAGAGAGAGCATTATCTCATGACGATATTCTTTACAAAAATAAAAACACAAACTGGTACCTTACCATAACTTAATTTCATGATTCATAGATATATAATTTTTAGCGCATCAGCTAAGGTAATTTTGACTAATTTGCATGTTTATAAATTTTTACTAAAATAATAATAATAATGATAATAATAATAATAATAATAATAATAATAATAATAATAATAATAATAATAATAATAATAAACAAGCGATAGACATTCCGAAGAACTTTAAAAAAAAAATGAAAAAATGAACAATCACATACGCGCTATCCAAAACAGAGGATATCAATATATAAAATTTATTTTAGTATATCAGCTGAGCTAATTTCGATTAATGTGCACCTCTATAAATTTTTAGGTTAATAATAATAATAATAATCAAGCAAACAAAATACTATACACTCTGAAAATCGATAAATTACACAATCATCATCATCATCATCATCTCCTCCTACGCCTATTGAGGCAATGGGCCTCGGTTAGATTTTACCAGTCGTCTCTATCCATGAAGAAGTACGCAATAATAAACAAATAAAATAAAACAAACATATACAAGCAAGCCAAAACAAAAGACATCTAAGTTAAGGTTGACTCAACCACCAAAATTATTCTCCACTTTGTGTGAGATTATGCAAATGAGCCACTTGATTTACTTGTCGGATTCATCACTCTGGCGCCTTTATGGGAGAAGCGAGTGTGTGTGGGTGTGTGGTGTGGGTGTAGGTGTGTGTGTGTGTGTGTGTGGGTATGCGCACTCGACTGTTCTCAAAAATAAATCTGCTATAAAGGTATAAGAAATGGTTTTCACTTCCAATAGGAAAAGTCTGGTATATTGATATTATCTCTCTCTCTCTCTCTCTCTCTCTCTCTCTCTCTCTCTCTCTCTCTCTCTCTCTCTCTCTCTCTCTCTCTCTCTCTCTCTCTCAAAATATTTTACTTAAATATATCAGAGTAGATTTAACATTTACGTATCACGTGGTAAAATAAAACAGCAAGGAGAAAATTAATTTATGAAACATAGTTTGGATATCTTTGCCCAAAGTGAAACACGTATTAAGGGGATTAGTAAGAAACTCTTACAGCAAGGCAATGTATTTATCTATTCGAGAAAGACAGATGGATTTGGAATAGAAGGGGTAAGAATAATGATGACACCAAAAGCAGAAAGGCATTAAGGGAGTGAAAAGATGTAAATAGTAGATTGTTACTTGCAAAGTTTAAACCAAAGCAGTGCAATATGAGTGTTATGTTTTGCTATGCACCAACAAATAATTCCCCCGAAGACAGGAAAGATGAATACTATGCAAAAATGCAGAGTGTAATAGATGAGATCCAAGAAAAAGATATGAAAATTGTGATTGGTGACTTCAATGCTAAAGTTTGAAGGAATAATCAAGGTATAGAGAATGAGATGGGTGTTGAGGGTCTTCGCAAAGTTGCAAATGGAAATGGAGCAAATTTTATAAGCTTTTGTTCAACACACAATATTGTTATTGGAGGAAAGGTACTCTTTACCAGCACAGGGACATCCACCAATATACATGGACTTCATCACGTGGCAATTATAAAAATCTTAGAGACTTTAAGACGAGAAGAGCAAACAATTAGTAATGAATGTTGTGACATTAAGAACATACATTGAACAGTTATTAGTGAAGTTTTGGGACGCGCAGTTACAAGAAGAAAGTCATAGAAATGAAATGATACATGGGATACTATAAAAAGGAGAGAAAGACAGAAATTGATGGTTGAAAGTTTTCGAGGAAGTAATGAAAATTACATGGTAAGGCATGCTAAGTATTCCAGCATTGATAGTGAGGTTAAATGAAAAGCCAGGAATGACTGTAGAGAATATTCAGACAGGAATAGCAGATGTAGCTATGGTGTAAGATTTGCTCACAGAATTATTAATGAAATCTCTATGGGGCGAAGAAGAAGCACATACCCATCAAAAAGAGAGGTAGATCTGTTATACAGATGAAGAAAGGCAACGTTAGATGGAACACTTTAGTGAGGTCATGAATAGGAGGTATGAAGGGAATAATTTGATCATTGTACCTGAAGCTAAGGAAGACCTTGATGTGCTCATGAATGAATTCAGCGTGTTTGAAGTCGAAACTATCATTAAAAACTCAATATATTGCGGAATAGTTGCTGAGATGATATTGGCCTGAAACGGAGTGACTCTCTGAACACTTATTTTGTAGAATGGGGCGTGCAAAGGCAAAATCTAATGAATGGGAGCTAGGAATGTTTGTGAAAATGGCAGAAAAAGGAGATCTGACTAACTGCAATCATTATAGAGGCATCACACTTACGTCAGTTGTCATGGAAATATATAGTATGCTTATTCTGAATCTAGGGAGACTAGACACAAAGATTGACGAAAAGTTGAGAGATGAACAAGCAGGATTCAGAAAACGTAGAAGTTGTACTGACCAAATTTTCATGTGGTAAAGCAATGTGTAGAATATAGAAATCCACTTTTGAGGGCATTTATGCACTATGAAAAAGCCTTTGATAGCGTGAACCGGCCAATTTGCCAAATTTGTGGAGTCCTGCGTTATTATGGAGTTCCTCTTAAATATAAGAATTCAATTAAGTCTGTTCATGAGCATAGCAAGTGCAAAGTTAATATTAGTGGAGTCTTATCAATGAAATTTCCATTGAACAGTGGAGTACTCCAAGGGAATGTGTTGTCACCTACGTAGATTATATCTTTCTCAAGGAATTTGTGATGCATGAAACAGGTAGGGTTGGCAGTGAAGGCTTGGACTCGATTGGTAGCAAGAAATTATCGGACTGAGAATATGCTGATGATCTTGTCCTTATTAGCAGATCACCACAGGATTTGCAAAGCTTGCTTACCAGAAAGTATAAAATATCACAGGAGGTCGGGGTCAAGGTAGATAGAAGAAAGACAGAGATGGTGAGAACGGAATATGCAATGGAAGATAAAATATCATTGGAAGGAAAAAGAATTAATAAGGTAGAATAATTCAAATATGTAGGTACTATAATATCTAATTCAGAGTCTTTAGAAATGGAGTTTAATGAAAGATTGAAAAAAGCAAATCAGACAATGGCTAGATTAAGTAAAATTTGAAAATCAAATCACTTGAAATTATATAAAGAAAACCAGGCTAAATATCAGTTTAGTGAGATCGGTGTTACCATATGGACATGAGTCGTGGTATGACAATGAAACAATATCCAACGAGTTTTGCAGATTTATGAACAAAGAACTCAAAAGAATATTGGGAGTTAAATGACAAAACAGGATTACAAATGTATCTATAAGAGAGATTACTCGGGTGCCATATGTGGATGAGATCACGGGGAGGGATAGATGGAGATGGTTTGGGCATGCTCTTCGCAGTCCCTAAGAAGGATTAGTTCACCAAACTTTTAACTGGGCTCCAGAAGGCACTAGAAGAGTTGGAAGGCCCTGGCCTACATGGCTGAGGACCATGAAGCGTGAAGTAGGAGAGGATGAAAGGAGAAGTATTGATTTAGAAGCGTGAGGCCCTTTACGTCAATATGCGTAGGAAATGATGATGATACACACACTTATACACGTACACACACATATATATAAATATATATACATACATATATATATATATATATATATATATATATATATATATATATATATATATATATATATATATATACATTATACACACACACACACACATATATATATATATATATATATATATAGAGAGAGAGAGAGAGAGAGAGAGAGAGAGAGAGAGAGAGAGAGAGAGAGAGAGAGAGAGAGAGAGATTAAACGTATTATATGATGTTTACAGAAAAATAACTTATTTGAGAAGAAAATTTAAAATTATGAGATCATAAATTTCCTCCGAATACACATAAATCTCTAATTTTAATCGCCTTTACGATGACGACTTACTATAAAAAATGCTAACACCACACATACAACACTTTAAAATATAAGATTAGTATTGCCCGACGAAGAGACTCCCTCAAAAGGATTCCTACAAGTCTTAGTCGGTTTAGAAATACACCTCCAAAACATGTGTCACAAATAAAAGTGCTTGTAATACTTCGGTCGAAGACATGCATACAAAGACTAGTGGGAAATGTCACCTATTTCCTACACCACTGGCGAACGAGGAAGAGCTAACAGGGGTTTTTGGACAAAGAGAGAATGGGTTTACGGTATATTATATTCTTATACATATCACGAAGGTTATGAAGAGAAGGTATATTTTTTATCTCTGGGTTTGTTGAAAATAATTAGTATTATCTGACTTCATGAATTGCAGTGCTGTATACATTAGAATGGTAGAAGTTAAAATATTCCTTCATACATGTGTACATACAAAAACCCATACACACACTCAGTCACACACACATATGTATATATATATATATATATATATATATATATATATATATATATATATAAATATATATATATATATATATATATATATATATATATATATACATATATATATATATATATATATATATATATATATATATATATATACAGTATACATATACTATATATAAATATATATATATATATACACACACACACACACATATATATATATATATATATATATATATATATATATATATATATATATATAAATATATATACATATATATATATATGTGTGTGTGTGTGTGTGTGTATCTGTGTGCGTGTCCATTTATGTATGTATGCATGTAAGACAGAGTAACCTCAATATAAACAAATTCTAAAACAACAATGCTACCGACGTGTGACCTTGTGACCTTAACGCACCCTCTTTCATATTTCGGCAAAGGACAATGGCCTAACATGGAAAGATAAAATGAAAAAAAAAAAAGAGGGACTAAGGGATATACTGTAAATGACCAAGGATAAATGAAGAGGAACAAAGGAGGAAGAACATGTAAGAGGTGTACAAAGTGAAGGGACGGGTAAGAAAGTAAGAAGAAATAGATAAATAGAAAAATAAATGAAACTGAAGAGGGTGAGGACTGAGACGAATGGTGGAACGTGAGAATAAGGAATCAGAAATAGTAGATTAAAATGAAGAATAACAGAATCATAAAGAAAGGACTACTAATGAAATAAAATCATTTGTAGTACATACATACATACATATACCAAAGGCACTTCCCCCAATTTTGGGGGGTAGCCGACATCAACAAAGAAACAAAACAAAAAAGGGGACCTCTACTCTCTACGTTCCTCCAGCCTAACCAGGGACTCAGCTGAGTTCAGCTGGTACTGCTAGGGTGCCACAGCCCAACCTCCCACATTATCCACCACAGATGAAGCTTCATAATGCTGAATCCCCTACTGCTGCTACCTCCGCGGTCATCTAAGGCACCGGAGGAAGCAGCAGGGCCTACCGGAACTGCGTCAGAATCACTTGCCATTCATTCCTATTTCTAGCACGCTCTCTTGCCTCTCTCACATCTATCCTCCTATCACCCAGAGCTTTCTTCACACCATCCATCCACCCAAACCTTGGATTCCTCTTGTACTTCTCCCATCAACTCTTGCATTCATCACCTTCTTTAGCAGACAGCCATTTCCATTCTCTCAACATGGCCATTTGTAGTAGGGTAAATAAAGGAAGGAACTAAAAGAAGCGATGGAGAAGAAAGTAAATATGAAAAATTTATATTTAAACAGATAGATAAATACTGGTACATACTGTACATACAAACATATACGGATATGAGACAGAGAAATAAATAGATAGCTACTTACACTATAACACAGATATATTTAAAAAGAAATTTATGTGAATAAAACCATAGAATCATACGACAAGAGAGAGAGAGAGAGAGAGAGAGAGAGAGAGAGAGAGAGAGAGAGAGAGAGAGAGAGAGAGAGAGAGAGAATCAAGTGGAAGACGGACCAAGGAAAGACGCCCCTTGAGAACATGCTCAAGGTCTCCAGGATATATGACGGCACAATGGATAAGTGCCACATATGAATAAAGACAGTGCCATCGTAGTCTCGAGCACTGGTGCCTATACATATATTCTGTATATATGTATGTATACAGATTTTTCATATGTATATATATATATATATATATATATATATATATATATATATATAGATTTATATATACAAAGCCCACGCTATAGCTACGCCCTTACTTACATGTGGAGGGGGAGGAGGAGAGCAGAGGAAGTATTGGAGGAGGAGGACGGTAGAGGGGAACAGTGTGCCACACTACAGACATATTATGAGGCATCCACACAGAGCTTAGTACTTCATGGAGAAGGAGGAGGAGGAGGAGGAGGAGGAGGAGGAGGAGGAGGAGGAGGAGAAATAACCGAATTCTATCGGAGGTCATTTGAAGATGCATTAAATGCAACGAGATATGTTTGGAGACCTCAGTGGGGTTTTATCTCATGTCGATATGGTAAAATGGTTGCCAAACTTTCTTCCTAATGGCAGGTTTCTATCAAGTTTCAAAAGGGATACATTTTCCTATTTGGATGCAGTTGAATGTTTTCTACTGTAGATTTTATTGATAAAAACTCCAAAAACCGAATTCAGATCTAATAATGTCCCAATTTCTTTTATATCATATTTCTAAGCTCCGATAATTTATATGCACAGATTTTGGGGATTAATTTGCAAGCCCATGCCCCAACCCAAGGCAGTGTCAAAGAATATCATCATAATCTCATCAGTCGGCTGCCCAATAATAATAATTTTACAATTAAAGACTATATCTTTGAAAACATATAATTTACGAAAAAGGTATAGTATTCGTTTGTAAAAACAACTGAAAGTACTTACTAACAATTTCTCGTCTTAGTGTAAAAATAATGATAACAACAGGAATCAGAGATTTCTGACCTCCACCATAGGTGGACGTTGCCGCTAAAAGACTTTCTCTTTGCATCTGATCCAGACTGCTGATCCTGATAACTACCAAAATATAATGGAGTCGTTCATGGCTATGATCTATCTGTGGTGAAAATTTCGTCATAATCAGTTGAGTTCTTTTGACGTAAGCCTGTCCACATACTTTAAGACGGATGAGCACAAAGATAAATCAGGATCTAGATTCCGGATCCGAAACCGAATCATCTCCAAAGATTAATGACCTAACATTCATCTGTGGTGGAAATTTTGTCAAAATCCGTCATTTTGTTTAGATGCAATCTTTAAAATTGTGAAAAATGCAAATCTGGATCTAGAATCCGGATTCAGAACAGGACTATCTCCAAATGTTAAATAAACCACCCATGGCCCAAGACTCATCTGTGGTGAAAATTTCGTCGAAATCCGTCATTTTGTTTAGATGCTACTTTTAAAATTGTGAAAAATGCAAATCCGGATCTAGAATCTGGATTCGGAACAGGACTATTCTCAAATGTTAATGGAGTCGCCCATGGCCCAAGATTTCACGTAATCTTTAAAATCTTGAAAAATGCAAATCCGAATCTAGAATCCGGATCTGGATCATAAATGGGGTCGTCCATGACCTAAGATCTGTCTATGTTGAAAGTTTTGACGTAATCCTGTCCTCAGACACACAGAAAAATAAACAAATAAATCAACTCGATTTTAAAACATAGTTAAAAGGAGGTAATAATAATAATAATAATAATAATAATAATAATAATAATAATAATAATAATAATGATGATAATTTTACTACTAAATACTATATCTTTTAAAATATATACGTTGTAAATGATAATAATAACAAAGTCATTCATAATAATACCAACATTCATGATTGTTACACTTGAACAATATTAATTGCAAAAATAATGAAACAAGATGTTATTATTGATATTGAAGCCGTTATCAATACGCATTATTATATAGAAGTAGTAATAATAATAATAATAATAATAATAATAATAATACATCCAAGCCCGGAGCTATACATAAAAACTGAATAAACTTAAGAAAATCACCAAATAAGACCCGCCGAGAAGCCTTGATAGAAAACAAAAGTTGCGTTACGAAGAATGACTCTCACAATTTACGATCCGAGAGATCAAAGGCTAGAATACCTAATGAGGACGCAAGGCAACACTTTTTATGACAACTGTACCCATAAGATGATTTTTTTGGGAGGAACGGTTCTTGTAAAATTGTACTGCAGTACACATGTGTAGTTCTGGAGTTTGTACATTCCCATTTAAATATAAATAGAAATATATCTATACATAAATACTGTATATACATATATATATATATATATATATATATATATATATATATATATATATATATATATATATATATATATATATATATATATATATATAGAGAGAGAGAGAGAGAGAGAGAGAGAGAGAGAGAGATAGATAGATGTAGATAGCTTATGGTTTGTATATTTATAAACCGTCAATTTATATATATATATATATATATATATATATATATATACATATATATGCACACAAACATACACACACACACACACATATATATATATAAATATAAAGATAGACAGATAGATAGATAGATATAGATAGATAGAGGTAGATTAGCTTATGTTTTGTATATTTATAAACCGACAATTTACACACACACACACACACACACACATATATATATATATATATATATATACGTATATATATATATATATATATATATATATATATATATATGTATGTATGTATATATATGTATATGTATATATATATATATATATATATATATAATATATATTTATAGATAGATAAATAGATAGATAGATAAATAAATAAATAGGTTGATAAATATACATAATGATAAGTAATTCAAGACTAATGATTCATATTGCCGGCAACATGCATAAATTTTATCAATTTTGTTGCATGGAAAAAACCTCTAAAACAAAATAATCAATCTGAATTACTCAATTTTTTTCAGTATACTGGCTTTTACAAAGGCGGTTTAAGCAAAAGAGATAAACAATATTACTAATATTACCTTGTTCTTTACACGCTCTGGCTCGTCGAACTAGTTATATGAGAAATCACGAGAATATTTATTATCGCTAAGCGTTCAAGTTCGGTTGGTTAACTGTTATCTTATAGACAAGATGTTAATTCATTACCATGCATAGTTTAATTAATATGGTAGATACATATTGTTACTGCATCAAGCAGACGTTAATAATCACACTCATATATTTTTCACACACACTACATACACACACACACACACACACACATATATATATATATATATATATATATATATATATATATATATATATATATATATATATATATATATATATATATACCTAAAGGGCCTTGGTTAGATTTCGCCAGTCGTGTCTATCTTGAGCTTTGAATTCAATACTTCTCCATTCATCATCTACTTCACGCTTTATAGTTATAATCTATGTAGGCCTGGGTCTTCCAACTCTTCTAGTGCCTTGTGGAGCCCAATTAAATGTTTGGTGAGCTAATCTCTCTTGGGAAGTGCGAAGAGAATGCCCATACCATCTCCATCTAGTCCTCACCGTGATCTCATCCACATATGGCGCTCGAGTAATCTCTTATAGTTTCATTTGTAATTCTGTCCTGCCATTTAACTCCCAAGATCCTTATGGGGGCTTTGTTCTAAAATCTATTAAATTTGATGGAGAATGTTTCATTGCCATATCAGGACTCATGTTCATACAGTAACACCGATCGCAGTAGACTGATACAGTCATATAGTCGTATTTTAATATGTAATTTCCGAAAATTTGATTTCCAAATTTTACTTATCCTAGCCATTATCTGATTTGCTTTTTTCAATCTTCTACTTATATATATATATATATTTATATATATATATATATATATATATATATATATATATATATATATATATATGAAGAAATGATCTAGATTAACTAAATATGTCTAATATTTCTGAAATGTTTAAACAGAATATCGTGTAGTAATGATCCATGTTTGACCAGACTACTAACCATATTAAAATATAAAGATTGACTCTCTGGGTTACGAATTCAAAACGCGATATTTCAAACTATTTGAACTTAAAAAAGTTGAAAAAATAAGAACTTGTGAAATAATAGAATGAAAAATAAAATTTGGAATATCTTGAACATAAGCCTTTATAAATAATTTATTTGGAAAATTTCATAAATTTTCCCAATCTCTCAATAACCGCATGCCAGAGAGACAAGCAACCAATGACAACAAGAACACACCAATCATGTTGAGTTATATCAGACGATCAAGCCACCAAAACTGGAACTTGTAAGGCGTCAGCATCAGGAAAGCAAAGAAACACGTCTTATCCAGCATTTCCAGGTCAGAAGCCCGTGTAGTTCCTCCTCCTCATTCCTCCAAGTGAGAGAAGTGATGTAGTAGAAGGAATTAAGGTGGATGAGTTGAGCTATAAGTGTTAGAGAGAGGAGGCCACACGTCTTATCTACTCGGAGTTTACGTAACATAGTAATTTTTTTTTTATATATATATATATATATATATATATATATATATATATATATATATATATATATATATATATATATATATAAGTACGATCGTGAAGCTTTTTTTTTTTTTTAAATCAGAATCATAATGCAGTTTTTCTTATAAGTAGGATCGTGAAGCTGATTTTAAAAAAAGCGAAATTGTGATGTTTTTCTGATAAGTAGAATCGGGAAGCAGCTTTTTTTTTTTTTACAGTAGAATCGCGATGTGATTTTCTTATAAGTAGAATAGTGAAGCTGCTTTTTTTTTTAATAAGTAAAATCATGATGTGTTTTTGTTATAAGTAGGATCGTGAAGCTGCTTTTTTAAAGTTAAATGGTGATGTGTCTTACTTATAAGTAGGATCGTGAAGCTGTTTTTTTTTTCAAAGTATTAATGGTGATGTTTTTTCTTATAAGTAGGATCGTGAAGCTGCTTTTTTAAAGTAAAGTGGTGATATGTTTTACTTATAAGTAGGATCATGAAGCTGCTTTTTTAAAGTAAAATGGTGATGTATTTTTCTCATAAGTAAGATCGTGAAGCTGCATTTTAAAAGTAAAATGGTGATGTGTTTTTCTTATCAGTAAGATAGTGAAGCTACTTTTTTAAAGTAAAATGGTAATGTGTTTTCCTTATAAGTAGGGTGGCGAAGCTGCTTTTTTAAAGTAAAATGGTGATGTGTTTTTCTTATCAGTAAGATAGTGGAGCTACTTTTTTAAAGTAGAATGGTGATGTGTTTTCCTTATAAGTAGGACCATGAAGCTGCTTTTTAAAAGTAAAATGGCGATGTATTTTTCTCATAAGTAGGATCGTGAAGCTGCATTTTAAAAGTAAAATGGTGATGTGTTTTTCTTATCAGTCAGACAGTGAAGCTACTTTTTTTTAAAGTAAAATGGTGATGAATTTTCCTTATAGGTAGGATGGCAAAGCTGCTTTTTTAGAGTAAAATGGTGATGTGTTTTTCTTATAAGTATGATCGTGAAGCTGCTTTTTTTAAAAGTAAAGTGGTGATGTGTTTTACTTATAAGTAGGATCATGAAGCTGCATTTTAAAAGTAAAATGCTAATGTGTTTTTCTTATCAGTAAGATATTGAAGCTATTTTTTTTAAAGTAAAATAGTGATGTATTTTTCTTATAAATAGGATCGTGAAGTTACTTTTTTTTTTAAGTAAAATAGTGATGTATTTTTCTTATAAGTAGGATCGTGAAGTTACTTTTTTTTAAAAGTAAAATGGTGATGTGTTTTCCTTATAAGTAGGATCGTGAAGCTGCTTTTTTAAAGTAAAATGGTGATGTATTTTTCTTATAAGTAGGATCGTGAAGCTGCTTTTTTTAAAGGGAAATGGTGATGTGTTTTTCTTATAAGTAGGATCGTGAAGTTACTTTTTTTTTAAAGTGAAATGGAGATGTGTTTTTCTTATCAGTAGGATCGTGAAGCTGCTTTTTTAAAGTAAAATGGTGATGTATTTTTCTTATAAGTAGGATCGTGAAGCTGCTTTTTTTAAAGGGAAATGGTGATGTGTTTTTCTTATAAGTAGGATCGTGAAGCTTTTTTTTTTTAAAAAGTAAAATGGTGATGTGTTTTTCTTATAAGTAGGATCGTGAAGCTGCTTTTTTTTAAAAAGTAAAATGGTGATGTGTTTTCCTTATAAGTTGGATCGTGAAGCTGCTTTTTTAAAGTAAAATCGTGATGTATTTTTCTTATAAGTAGGATCGTGAAGCTGCTTTTTTAAAGTAAAATTGTGATGTATTTTTCTTATAAGTAGAATCGTGAAGCTGATTTTTTAAAGTAAAATCGCGATGTATTTTCATAATAAGTAGGATCGTGAGGCTGCTTTTTTAAAGTAAAATGGAGATGTATTTTTCTTATAAGTAGGGCCGTTAAGCTGCTTTTTAAAAGTGAAATGGTGATGTGTTTTTCTTATAAGTACGATCGTGAAGTTGCTGTTTTAAAGTAAAATAGTGATGTGTTTTTTTTATAAGTAGGATCGTGAAGCTGCTTTTTTAAAGTAAAATGTTGATGTGTTTTTCTTATAAGTAGGATCGTGAGCTGCTTTTTAAAAAGTAAAATCGTGAGGTGTTTTTTTTTATAAGGATGATAATGAAGCTGTTTTTTTTTATGTAAAATAGCGATGTGTTTTTCTTATCAGTAGGATTGCGAAGCTCCTTTTTTCTTAAAGTAAAACATGATGTGTTTTACTTATAAGTAGGATGGTGAAGTTGTTTTTTTCTTAAAGTAAAATCATGATGTGTTTTTCTTATCAGTAGGATCGTGAAGCTGCTTTTTCAAATTAAAATGGTGATGTGTTTTTCTTATAAGTAGGATCATAAACCTGTTTTTTTTTTAAAGTAAAATCATGATGTGTTTTTCTTATCAGTAGGATCGTGAAGCTGTTTTGTTTTTTAAAGTAAAATCATGATGTGTTTTTCTTATCAGTAAGATCGTGAAGCTGTTTTTTAAAGTAAAATGGTGATGTGTTTTTCTTATAAGTAGGATCATGAAGCTGTTTTCAAAGTAAAATCATGATGTGTTTTTCTTATCAGTAGGATCGTGAAGCTGCTTTTTTAAAAAGTAAAATCATGATGTGTTTTTCTTATTAGTAGGATCGTGAAGCTGCTTTTTTAAAGTAAAATGGTGATGTATTTTTCTTATCAGTTGGATCGTGAAGCTGCTTTTTTAAAAAGTAAAATCATGATGTGTTTTTCTTATCAGTAGGATCGTGAAGCTGCTTTTTTAAAAAGTAAAATCATGATGTGTTTTTCTTATTAGTAGGATCGTGAAGCTGCTTTTTTAAAGTAAAGGGGTGATGTATTTTTCTTATCAGTTGGATCGTGAAGCTGCTTTTTTAAAAAGTAAAATCATGATGTGTTTTTCTTATTAGTAGGATCGTGAAGCTGCTTTTTTAAAAAGTAAAATCATGATGTGTTTTTCTTATTAGTAGGATCGTGAAGCTGCTTTTTTAAAGTAAAGGGGTGATGTATTTTTCTTATCAGTTGGATCGTGAAGCTGCTTTTTTAAAAAGTAAAATCATGATGTGTTTTTCTTATCAGTTGGATCGTGAAGCTGCTTTTTTAAAAAGTAAAATCATGATGTGTTTTTCTTATTAGTAGGATCGTGAAGCTGCTTTTTTAAAGTAAAGGGGTGATGTATTTTTCTTATCAGTTGGATCGTGAAGCTGCTTTTTTAAAAAGTAAAATCATGATGTGTTTTTCTTATTAGTAGGATCGTGAAGCTGCTTTTTTAAAGTAAAATGGTGATGTATTTTTCTTATCAGTTGGATCGTGAAGCTGCTTTTTTAAAAAGTAAAATCATGATGTGTTTTTCTTATCAGTAGGATCGTGAAGCTGCTTTTTTAAAGTAAAGGGGTGATGTATTTTTCTTATAAGTAGGATCGTGAGGCTGTTTTTTTTTAAGTAAAATCATGGTGTGTTTTTCTAATCAGTAGGATCGTGAAGCTGTTTTTTTCTTTAAAGTAAAATCATGATGTGTTTTTCTTATAAGTAGGGTCGTGAAGCTGTTTTTATAAAAGTAAAATCAAGGTGTTTTTTCTATCAGTAGGATCATGAAGCTGCTTTTTTAAAGTAAAACCATGATGTGTTTTTCTTATCAGTAGGATTGTGAAGCTGTTTTTTTTTTTTTTTAGGAAAATCATGATGCATTTTTTTATCAGTAGGATGGTGAAGCTGTTTTTTCAAAAGTAAAATCATGATGTGTTTTTCTTATCAGTAGGATCGTGAAGCTGTTTTTTTTTTAAAGTGAAATCATGATGTTTTTTTCTTTTCAGTAGGATAGTGAAGCTTTTTTTTTTAAGGGAAATCATGATTTGTTTTCCTTATCAGTAGGATCGGGAAGCTGTCTTTTTTTTTAAAAGTAAAAATAGATGTGATTTTCTTATCAATAGCATCGTGAAGCCGTTTTTTTTTTAAAGTAAAATCATGATGTGTTTTTCTTATCAGTAGGATCGTGAAGCTGTTTTTTTTTTTTAAAGTGAAATCATGATGTGTTTTTCTTATCAGTAGGATCGTGAAGCTGTTTTTTTTTTTAAAGTGAAATCATGATGTGTTTTTCTTATCAGAAGGATCGTGAAGCTTCTTTTTTTAAAGTAAAATCATGATGTGTTTTTCTTATCAGTAAGATAGTGAACCTGTTTTTTAAAGTAAAATCATGATGTATTTTTCTTATAAGTAGGATCGTGAAGCCGTTTTTTTTAAAGTAAAATCATGATGTGTTTTTCTTATCAGTAGGATCGTGAAGCTGTTCTTTTTTTAAAGTAAAATCATGATGTGTTTTTCTTATATGTAGGATCGTGAAGCTGTCTTTTTTTAAAGTGAAATCATGATGTGTTTTTCTTATCAGTAAGATAGTGAACCTGTTTTTTTAAAGTAAAATCATGATGTGTTTTTCTTATCAGTAGGATCGTGAAGCTGTTTTGTTTTTTAAAGTAAAATCATGATGTGTTTTTCTTATCAGTAAGATCGTGAAGCTGTTTTTTAAAGTAAATTCGTGATGTGTTTTTCTTATAAGTAGTATCATGAAGCTGTTTTTAAAGTAAAATCATGATGTGTTTTTCTTATCAGTAGGATCGTGAAGCTGCTTTTTTTAAAGTAAAATCATGGTGTGTTTTTCTTATCAGTAGGATCGTGAAGCTGCTTTTTTTAAAGTAAATTGATGATGTATTTTTCTTATAAGTAAGATCGTGAAGCTATTTTTTAAAGTAAAATCATGATGTGTTTTTCTTATCAGAAGGATCGTGAAGCTTCTTTTTTTAAAGTAAAATCATGATGTGTTTTTCTTATCAGTAGGATCATGAATCTGTTTTTTTTTTAAAGTGAAATCATGATGTGTTTTTCTTATCAGTAGGATCGTGAAGCTGTTTTTTTTTTAAAGTGAAATCATGATGTGTTTTTCTTATCAGTAGGATCGTGAAGCTGTTCTTTTTTTAAAGTGAAATCATGATGTGTTTTTCTTATCAGAAGGATCGTGAAGCTTCTTTTTTTAAAGTAAAATCATGATGTGTTTTTCTTATCAGTAGGATCGTGAAGCTGTTTTTTTTTTTAAAGTGAAATCATGATGTGTTTTTCTTATCAGTAGGATCGTGAAGCAGTTTTTTTTTTAAAGTGAAATCATGATGTGTTTTTCTTATCAGAAGGATCGTGAAGCTTCTTTTTTTAAAGTAAAATCATGATGTGTTTTTCTTATCAGTAGGATCGTGAAGTTGTTTTTTTAAAAGTGAAATCATGATGTGTTTTTCTTATCAGAAGGATCGTGAAGCTTCTTTTTTTAAAGTAAAATCATGATGTGTTTTTCTTATCAGTAGGATCGTGAAGCTGTTTTTTTTTTTTAAGTGAAATCATGATGTGTTTTTCTTATCAGAAGGATCGTGAAGCTTCTTTTTTTAAAGTAAAATCATGATGTGTTTTTCTTATCAGTAGGTTCGTGAAGCTGTTCTTTTTTTAAAGTAAAATCATGATGTGTTTTTCTTATCAGTAGGATCGTGAAGCTGCTTTTTTTAAAGTAAAATCATGGTGTGTTTTTCTTATCAGTAGGATCGTGAAGCTGTTTTTTTAAAGTAAAATCATGATGTGTTTTTCTTATCAGTAGGATCGTGAAGCTGCTTTTTTAAAAGTAAATTGATGATGTATTTTTCTTATAAGTAAGATCGTGAAGCTATTTTTTTTAAAGTAAAATCATGATGTGTTTTTCTTATCAGAAGGATCGTGAAGCTTCTTTTTTTAAAGTAAAATCATGATGTGTTTTTCTTATCAGTAGGATCATGAAGCTGTTTTTTTTTTTTAAAGTGAAATCATGATGTGTTTTTCTTATCAGTAGGATCGTGAAGCTGTTTTTTTTTTAAAGTGAAATCATGATGTGTTTTTCTTATCAGTAGGATCGTGAAGCTGTTCTTTTTTTAAAGTGAAATCATGATGTGTTTTTCTTATCAGAAGGATCGTGAAGCTTCTTTTTTTAAAGTAAAATCATGATGTGTTTTTCTTATCAGTAGGATCGTGAAGTTGTTTTTTTTTTAAAGTGAAATCATGATGTGTTTTTCTTATCAGTAGGATCGTGAAGCTGTTTTTTTTTTAAAGTGAAATCATGATGTGTTTTTCTTATCAGAAGGATCGTGAAGCTTCTTTTTTTAAAGTAAAATCATGATGTGTTTTTCTTATCAGTAGGATCGTGAAGCTGTTTTTTTTTAAAGTGAAATCATGATGTGTTTTTCTTATCAGTAGGATCGTGAAGCTGTTCTTTTTTTAAAGTAAAATCATGATGTGTTTTTCTTATCAGTAGGATCGTGAAGCTGTTCTTTTTTTAAAGTAAAATCATGATGTGTTTTTCTTATCAGTAGGATCGTGAAGCTGTTCTTTTTTTAAAGTAAAATCATGATGTGTTTTTCTTATCAGTAAGATAGGTAGCCTGTTTTTTTAAAGTAAAATCATGATGTATTTTTCTTATAAGTAGGATCGTGAAGCCGTTTTTTTTAAAGTAAAATCATGATGTGTTTTTCTTATCCGAAGGATCGTGAAGCTGCTTTTTTAAAGTAAAATGGTGATGCATTTTTCTTATAAGTAGAAACATGAAGCTTTTTTTTTTAAAAGTAAAATCATGATGTGTTTTTCTTATAAGTAGGGTCGTGAAGCTGTTTTTTTAAAAGTAAAATTAAGGTGTTTTTCTTATCAGTAGCATCATGAAGCTGCTTTTTAAAGCAAAATGGTGATGTGTTTTTCTTATAAGTAGGGTCGTGAAGCTGTTTTTTTAAAAGTAAAATCATGATGTGTTTTTCTTTCTTTTCAGTAGGATCGTGAAGCTGCTTTTTTAAAGTAAAATGGTGATCTGTTTTTCTTATAAGTAGTATCGTGAAGCAGTTTTTTTTTAGTGAAACTATTAGGTGTTTTTGTTATCAGTAGGATCGTGAAGCCGCTTTTTTAAAGTAAAATAGTGATGTGTTTTTCTTATAAGTTGGATCGTGAAGCTGTTTTTTTTAAAGTAAAACCATGATGTGTTTTTCTTATCAGTAAGATCGTGAAGCTTCTTTTTAAAGTAAAATGGTGATGTGTTTTTCTTATAAGTAGGATCGTGAAGCTGTTTTTTTTTAAAGTGAAATTATGAGGTGTTTTTGTTATCAGTAGGATCGTGAAGCCGCTTTTTTAAAGTAAAATATTGATGTGTTTTTCTTATCAGTAGGATCGTGAAGCCGTTTTTTTAAGTAAAATGGTGATGTGTTTTTCTTATAAGTAGGATCGTGAAGCTTTTTTTTTTTAAAGTGAAATTATGAGGTGTTTTTGTTATCAGTAGGATCGTGAAGCCGCTTTTTTAAAGTAAAATATTGATGTGTTTTTCTTATCAGTAGGATCGTGAAGCCGTTTTTTTAAGTAAAATGGTGATGTGTTTTTCTTATAAGTAGGATCGTGAAAACTGTTTTTTTTTTAAAGTGAAATCATGATGTGTTTTTGTTATCAGTAGGATCGTGAAGCTTTTTTTTTTTAAAGTAAAATCATGATGCATTTTTTTTATCAGTAGGATGGTGAAGCTGTTTTTTTTTTAAAGTGAAATCATGATGTGTTTTTCTTATCAGTAGGATCGTGAAGCTGCTTTTTTAAAGTAAAATCATGATGTGTTTTTCTTATCAGTAGGATCGAGAAGCTGTTTTTTTTTTTAAAGTAAAATGGTGATGTGTTTTTCTTACAAGTAATATCGTGAAGCTGTTTTTTTTTTAAAGTGAAATCATGATGTGTTTTTCTTATCAGTAGGATCGTGAAGCTGCTTTTTTTAAAGTAAAATCATGATTTGTTTTTCTTATCAGTAGGATCGTGAAGCTGTTTTTTTTTAAAGTAAAATCATAATGCCTTTTTTTATCAGTAGGATGGTGAAGCTGTTTTTTTTTAAAAAGTAAAATCATGATGTATTTTTCTTTTCAGTAAGATCGTAAAGCTGTTTTTTTTTTCTTTTAAGTAAAATCATGATGTGATTTTCTTATCAGTAGCATTGTGAAGCCGTTTTTTTTTTAAATAAAATCATGATGTGTTTTTCTTATCAGTAGGATCGTGAAGCTGTTTTTTTTAAAGTGAAATCATGATGGTTTTTTCTTTTTAGTAGGATAGTGAAGCTGTTTTTTTTAAGGGAAATCATGATTGGTTTTTCTTATCAGTAGGATCAGGGAAGCTGTCTTTTTTTTTTAAGTGAAAATAGATGTGATTTTCTTATCAGTAGCATCGTGAAGCCGTTTTTTTTTAAATAAAATCATGATGTGTTTTTCTTATCAGTAGGATCGTGGAGCTTTTTTTTTTCAAGTGAAATCATGATGTGTTTTTCTTTTCAGTAGAATAGTGAAGCTGTTTTTTTTAAGGGAAATCATGATTGGTTTTTCTTATCAGTAGGATCGGAAAGCTGTCTTATTTTAAAAGTGAAAATAGATGTGATTTTCTTATCAGTAGCATCGTGAAGCCGTTTTTTTTTTTAAGTAAAATAATGATGTGTTTTTCTTATCTGTAGGATCGTGAAGCTGTTTTTTTTTTTTTAGTGAAATCATGATGTGTTTTTCTTATCAGTAGGATAGTGAAGCTGGTTTTTTTAAGGGAAATCATGATTTGTTTTTCTTATCAGTAGGATCGGGAAGCTGTCTTTTTTTAAAAAGTGAAAAAGATGTGATTTTCTTATCAGTAGCATCGTGAAGCCGTTTTTTCAAAAGTAAAAAGATGTGTTTTTCTTATCAGTAGTATCGTGAAGCTTTTTTCGTTTATTGTGTTTTTTTTATCAGTTTCGTGAAGCTGTTTTTTTTTTTTTTTTTTTTTTTAAAGTGAAATCATGATGTGTTTTTCTTTTCAGTAAGATAGTGAAGCTGTTTTTTTTAAGGGAAATCATGATTTGTTTTTCTTATCAGTAGGATCAGGGAAGCTGTCTTTTTTTTTTTAAGTGAAAATAGATGTGATTTTCTTATCAGTAGCATCGTGAAGCCGTTTTTTTTAAGTAAAATCATGATGTGTTTTTCTTATCAGTAGGATCGTGGAGCTTTTTTTTTTAAGTGAAATCATGATGTGTTTTTCTTTTCAGTAGAATAGTGAAGCTGTTTTTTTAAGGGAAATCATGATTTGTTTTTCTTATCAGTAGGATCAGGGAAGCTGTCTTTTTTTTAAAAGTGAAAATAGATGTGATTTTCTTATCAGTAGCATCGTGAAGCCGTTTTTTTAAAAGTAAAATCATGATGTGTTTTTCTTATCAGTAGGATCGTGAAGCTGTTTTTTTTAAAGTGAAATCATGATGTGTTTTTCTTATCAGTAAGATAGTGAACCTGTTTTTTTTAAAGTAAAACCATGATGTGTTTTTCTTATCAGTAAGATAGTGAACCTGTTTTTTTAAAGTAAAACCATGATGCGTTTTTCTTATCAGTAGCATCGTGAAGCTGTTTTTTTAAGTAAAATCATGATGTGTTTTTCTTATCAGTAGCATCGTGAAGCTGTTTTTTTAAGTAAAATCATGATGTGTTTTTCTTATCAGTAGGATCGTGAAGCTTTTTTTTTTAAGTGAAATCATGATGTGTTTTCATTATCAGTAGGATCGTGAAGCTGTTTTTTTTAAGTAAAATCATGATGTGTTTTTCTTATAAGTAGGATCGTGAAGCTGTTTTTTTTTTTAAGTAAAATCATGATGTGTTTTTCTTATCAGTAGGATCGTGAAGCTTTTTTTTTTTTAAGTGAAATCATGATGTGTTTTTCTTATCAGTAGGATAGTGATGCTGTTTCTTTTTTTAAGGTAAAATCATGATGTGTTTTTATTATCAGTAGGATCGTGAAGCTGTTTTTTTTTTTTTAAATGAAATCATGACGTGTTTTTCTTTTCAAGTAGAATAGTGAAGCTTTTTTTTTTTAAAGTGAAATCATTATGTGTTTTTCTTATCAGTAGGATAGTGAAGCTTTTTTTAAAAAAAAAGTAAAATCATGATGTGTTTTTCTTATCAGTAGGATCGCGAAGCTTCTTTTTTAAGGTAAAATCTAGATATGCGTTTCTTATAAGTAGTACCACAAAGCTGCTTTTTCTAAAAAAATAAAAAAATAAAAGTAAAATCATGATGTGTTTTTCTTATAAGTTGGATCGTGAAGCTGCTTTTCAAAAAAAAAAGTAAAATCATGATTTATTTTCCTTATAAGTACGATTGTGGAAGTGCTTTTTAAAAGTAAAATCATGATCCTTCTTCTTCTTATAAGTAGGATCATGAAGCGGCTTTGCTATGAGTAAAATTGTGATACCGTTTTTTTTTTTTTTTGATAAGTACGATCTTGAAGATGGTTTTGTAAAGTAAAATGTGATGTGGTTTCTAAGGTAAAAAAAAAACTGATTATTTCTTTTATAAGTAAGATCAATAAGGTGCTGATTTTAAGAAAGTTACTGATACTGTTTTCAGATATAAAACCATGGATTTGTTTCTTATACCATGATGCTGAGTTTTCATATATCACGGTGATGCTATTTTTTTTTCTTTATTTTTTTTTTTTTAGTAAGATCGTGATTATAATATTGTTTGGTTAATAAGATTGAGATGCTGTTTATTCCCTCTTTTTTTTTGATATTTTAATAAGATCTTGATGTTGGTTACCTAAACATAAAACAATGCGTTTTGTTTATTAAGAAATAACATTTACATCAGAATTTAACAATACGTCTAGTTCACAAAAGTATTCGAACTTGATGTATATACATATAAATTCCGAGCATACAAAACATACTTTAAGTACATATGCTTTGTATAGGCTAGACATGGAGGTCCATTAACTAATGGGATTACGCTTATGTTTTCAACTCTACAGTATTTTTCCGTGACCTTGATGCTGAACATAGCACACAAACTAATGGGATTTACTGCTCTTTGGTTGAATGTAATTATTAGTAAACATAATGGCAAGTGAAGTCTTTCAGTTCAATGATGGGTATCTATATTTCAAATACATAGCGCATCATAGTTGAACACTAATTAAATAGGACATACACTCATACATATACTGTATATACACCTTTT
>NC_090743.1:52418039-52425539 GCF_036898095.1 Palaemon carinicauda
GATTTAAAAAATCATATTTAAGAATAATCAAAATTATCAGCGAAGTCGAGCATTCCCGAGTATTCACATCTGCGAAACTTAAACGCGTTACTGAAAAGCGCGGGAAAATAGGTAGGTCAAAGGCATGGGAAAACAGGTAGATTAAAAGAGGGGAAGAGAGGTAGATTAAAATAAAACAGGTAGGTTAAAAGCGCAAAAAACAGATAAGTTGAAAGAGGGGGAAATAGTTGTTTACAGACAGGGAAATCAGGTAGGTTAAAAGTGTGAAGAAGGTACGTTAAAGACACGGGGATACAGGCAGTTTCAACAAGCATGAATACTGGTAAGGTAAAAGGGAGGGAAAACATGTAGGTTGAAAGAAAAGGAAGAGTACTTTAAAAGAGGGGATAAAAAGTAGATTAAAAGGAGGAGATGACATGTAAGGTAACAGTGAGAAAAAGTTTAAAAGCGATGACAAAAAGTTAATTTAAAAGCGCTGGAATCAGGTAAGGCGAAAGATTGGATGACCAGGTAGGTTAAAAAAGCGGAAAACTAATAGGTTAAAGGCGCCGAAAGAGGTAAGGTAAAAGAGTACGAAAACAGTAGGATAAAAGCGCATAAAAACAGTTAGGGTAAAAGAGGGAAGAGTAGACAGGTTAAAAGTGCGGGAAAACCGGTAGGTCAAAAGCGCGGGAAACTGGCAAAGTCTGGATAGAAGAGGAACGCTCTGAAGGGAGGTGTTGAACTCACACGCCACTGAGAGGAACTGACGGCTCGCTCCAAGTCGTCATCATCTTTGTCGGACGGACACGGCTTGAATGGCGGTCAACAATAAGGTAGGTGTGTGTGTGTATGTGTGTGTATAAGTGTGAGTGAGACAGAAGAGGTTTTACCACTACAATAGGGAATGCCTGGTCGATATCTCTGATGTAACTGACTCTCTTCACACATCTTTTGTGAGTTCTTCTTGACTTTTCCTGCTCATTTTGTTCCCGCCATTAGTTGCCCTTTCGTGGTCATACATTTTCCAAATTAGGATGAATATACTTTCCCCATTTCTCTCTCTCTCTCACACGCGTCCACTCATTTCCTCTGCCTCTATCCACCCTTATGTAAATAAAATATACAAACTCTTATCAGCATAAGCCTACGGTCTCCACACTTACAACTTTTCAAGTACCGAATAATAAAAAATACCGTGACAAAGGCTTGAAAAGATTTAAAGCATTCTCGGGTAGTCTTCTGAGGGACTCTGAGAGTATTTATGAGAAAGACAAAAAACGCATAGATACCTCTCGACAAGAAGTACAAGGTCACTCCTCTCTCTCTCTCTCTCTCTCTCTCTCTCTCTCTCTCTCTCTCTCTCTCTCTCTCTCTCTCTCCAACACACATGGAAAGAGAGACTACGTAAGATGCTACGATACAAACCTCAGACCAGAAGCTGGCAATTGTTATATTCAAGGAATGAAACTCACACCAAGAGGTGTCGTTAGTATCGTATAGATCTGACACCCATGCCATGAGATGTCGTTAGTATCGTATAGAACTGACACTCACGCTATGAGATGTCGTTAGTGTCGCACACACCTTGACGCGAGACTTCAAGAAATGGTCTTTGCGGAGACAAGGTCAAGTCGATCACTCTTTAGAGATGTGAATCTATCAAATGACGTAAAATAATCGATGGCGTCAATGATAACGAATAGCGTACAGAAGAAATGGACAAACAGAGACAGGAGCAATCACCTGGTGATTTCAACCAAATGAACTCAAACCTGGCTCACCAAAAGAAACAAACACACACAGATACATACATACATACACAATTGTCTATAATGTCATGTGAAAAAGAAACGCATAAACTATCATGAGGTATGAACCCTGCTACATTTGATAGTAGGGTCTGATTTAAGGGGATATGATTCTCTCTCTCTCTCTCTCTCTCTCTCTCTCTCTCTCTCTCTCTCTCTCTCTCTCTCTCTCTCTCTCTCTCTCTCTCTCAGATTATTCATTCCATTTCTATGTAAGTAATGTACAGTATATGACAAACATTAGGGAAATATGATAGAAAAACAGCCACATAAGCAGATAAATCTAATATATTCAATGAAGCAAATTACAAAAGTACGCCCATAAATGGAAACTATATAAGTAAATGAAAATTCCAATCACATAAAAATAGACCTTTTGAGTACCAACCAACCCTCTTGGAATTAGTAAGCATGCAAACCACACCTCTCGGAATCAATAAGCATACACTCATGCCTTTTGAAATTAGGAAACATTCATGATACTGTCAAAAAAGTAGCTTAGCTTAGAACTACAGCAACACCAACCACATTAATCATAATAATAAGGGTGCTAATGATGATGCAATTAAAGTAGTAAATTAGTATCACTATTATTTAGGACTTTCCCTGGAGTCTATATCCAATGTAATTATAAAACATAATTTCTGACAGAGGCACCTTTGCTGTCAGAGAAACCGGTACATATAATGTACATTGGCACAATATATCCGACATTACAAGGATCAACTTGAGGCCATTTACTGGCACCAGGTCAGGTACTAAACACCATCATAAATCAATAAATCCATAAAAAATCATAAAATTTAACTCATGCAAATATTTGTAAAAGCCTATCCATTTCATCAAAGTTTCCATTCACATATTTGAAAATGGAATTAAAATATTCTGAATATCCTATGAATACTGATTTTTTTTTTGTAGATACCCAAAATAGGGACAAACTATAATTGTACAAACAAGTCTAGAAATAAAGGAAATTAAATTCCTCACTTCTCAGAGATCCAATAAATAGGAAGCTGAATGACCAACTAATAAGCTAATTCAATACGTAAAAGAACATTCTTTCAACCACTAAAAACAAAGCAAAAGCAATGTTACCAAATGGAGCAAACGAAAAAAAAAATTTCTCTAAGAACATAAGATGACAAGGTCGGTGACTCGCTGAGGCCTTCCATGTACATGAAGTGGCATAGAGGGTGTCAAGTGTTAGGTGAGGTAATAGGAAGAAGACGAAGAGTAAGAAGGAGAAGAGAAGGAGTAAAAAGAAGAGGAAGGAGATGTGAGGGGAGAGGAGGAAGACGTGAAGAAACTGGGGGAGGAGAATGAAAAAGAGGCCATTGACAGGGTTATAAAAGATGCAATTTAGCGCAGGTGTGATGGCTACAAGATCTGTTGTTATGGGTCTTGGAAAATACTTAGGAGTAGGAAGAAGAAGAAGAAGAAGAAGAAGAAGAGCAGGAACATGAGAAAAGGGAGCGAAGTTTATCTGCTATCGGGAGGAGTAAGTTCAAATGTAACTGGACGAGCGTGTGAACTAAGGCATTAAGCTGGTCTGGTGAAAAACTGTTGCTCTTACACGATACTACGTTAAAACCTTGGGATATCGAAGGTAATCTGATTCTCATGATCTACTACCGCAAAAAAGTCAATAGCGAGTGTTTTTCTCTCTCTCTCTCTCTCTCTCTCTCTCTCTCTCTCTCTCTCTCTCTCTCTCTCTCTCTCTCTCTCTCTCTCTCTCTCTGTCAATCTTGAAGTAGAACAACATTGAATAATGTGGTCTTTTGTGAAACTGTTCTCAAGGGGCATTTGGCGAAGGACTAAATAACCGAGAGGTTTGTTGAGAAATGTGACTTTAAGGGTCTCAAAAAGCATAAGCAATAGTTTGAGGTTGAGAGAAATTTTCTTTTCTACCCTTGTATAGAAATTGTTCACTTAAAATAAAACCGAATACCACCATGTAGAAATCCAACTTACCTTATGCAGGTCAGAATTACAACTGATACACTTTCCACACAATTTCATTGTTCTGCTCACCTACCTGAAACAAGAGAAATATAAGTATAAATACTCTATCGGAAACAACAACAACCACCACAATAATAATAATAATAATAATAATAATAATAATAATAATAATAATAATAATAATAATAATAATAATAATAAAACAGGAGTATTACATAAATTAGGTACAATGTAAATACTTACACAAAATCATTCGTATCTTAGATTTTTAAATTAAAGCGATGTTAAAAAAAACATTATAGGTCTTCACACCTTAGGGAATATGCCATAAATAAAAAAATATGATATATTTTCATAACATAGTGAATCATACAGATGATAAAATATTAGTTTTCATATATTTTATATATAGATATACTTTATAGATATACCACAAAAAGAATACTTTGAATGATGGATTCTCTCACTTCCTCTGTGTAGCACCTACACATATAAATTCCAGTAAATATGTAATTATTTACAATACGCACACACACACAAACACACACTATTATATATATATATATATATATATATATATATATATATATATATATATATATATATATATATATATATATGTGTGTGTGTGTGTGTGTGTGTGTGTGTGTGTGTCTGTGTCTGAGAGAGAGAGAGAGAGAGAGAGAGAGAGAGAGAGAGAGAGCATACCTAGTAGTCAGTGATAGTGAAATGTGGCTGGTACATACCGTAGGGTGTACTTGTTTAATTAGACCGATATCTCCCCTACTGTATATACCGTATACTGTATATGTACAGTTAGAAACAAAACAACGTCGACAATCAGGGGAAATCTTTCGTCAAGTGTCTCTAGTGTTCCCATGACTAAACACACAAGGAGTTGCTCTTCTTACAACTTCTACGAAATGGGCGGAGCATTCTACAACCTCAGCGAACCAAAAACAGTAAAGGGCTGTCTTTGTTAGCAAAAGCATACAAATGTTACATATCGAGTTGCCATATTTCAATTCTTTATAATCATTGACGTCTAAACCATCTTTTACAAATACAAAACACATACAGATATATATATATATATATATATATATATATATATATATATATATATATATATATATATATACATTATATATATATATATATATATATATATATATATATATAAATGTCACCCACTCAGTCGGTATGGTCTCTGCAGGCATGGTTTCCAGCCGAACAGGTGGGGGTCCGAATCTCTACCCGGCCAGAAGCTGTTACCATAAAATGAATTCCAAGTGGATATATATTCCCAAGATGGAATTCGGTATTAAATGCCATTCGTGGGTGATATTTATATTGATTGAAATCACGTTTGCTTGTGATATATGTTCATATATATATATATATATATATATATATATGTGTGTGTGTGTGTGTGTGTGTGTGAGTGCGCGCGTGTATGATTATTTTTCAATTACTACTAAGTAGACACTTTCCAGGGAAGGGTCGTGGGGAGGGGGGAGTTTCTCCTTCACCTCCTGTCCCGGCCATTCCGATACTGAGGAAATAGGAAAGTCTTTTTTGTTTTAGGGGTTATGGAGACAGGTTAAGTTTAGATTCTTGATACAGTCTGTGAGATATTGTATCACTGCCTACATGTTATTTATTAACCGTTAAAATTCTAGCAAAATTGGCTAACCTAGGTAATTGTCAGTTGATTTTTAAAAGATAACAAGCAGTAAAATAAAGTAGCTGCTGTTGTTGGAAGGTTGATAAGTAAGAAAATTTAAGTATCAACTGTGCATAATAGATAATCGATGATGGATACAATAAATACTGATGTTTGCATAGCACCTTGAATACAATCAGAATATAGTATTTCGTATCGAAAATAAGTTATATTGAGGTAAATGGGAACGCTATCATATACTGGCAAAAGCTTTCAGAAATTTGTTTTATTAACAAATCATATAAATAAAAGCTATTTAATCGCAGAACAACGAGATTTTCCGAAATTTCGTCATGAAACTATGATATACATTTTTTCCCAAAATGATACCCTGATTGTAGGTTATTAATGATTATATAATTGCCAGTAGCTTTATCTTGATAAATTACACAGCTTGGAGATCAAACTAACTTCTCATCAGTTTCATGCACAAAGGTCTTAAAATCTTGATTCAAATAGGCTTAACTCAGTATGGTAAAGTCCTTATTTATAGTGATCAAGAGCCCGAATTAGCACAGATATATGGTGCTGGATGTAGGTCTTTTAACCGGGTGAATTACTCCAGGTAGATGAGTGCTTAACATGCGAAAAATACATAACTATCCGTGAAGCTCTACTTGGAGTGTTCGAGCAATAGCTATCCTTACCATCTCCTCAGCCAATCAGGGTAGAAGTTAGACCACAATTTCTACAGCCGATGCCGTAAGCGGGGAAAGGGAAAAAAAACAAATATTAAAATATCTCGGCAATAAATGTTTGATTGTCCTTTTAATCACTAAATCATACAGATGAGGAGAGATACTTCTGGATTCCTAAATATTTTATATTACTCTTTAGATTTTATTTTCTTAGCTTCTTCCTCTATCCCCTGACATGTCATGTTAGGTCTTTATTCTTTAACATTTGCGCTCGTTTTTTTCATTCTTTGGGTCTTTATTCTTTAACATTTCTGTTCCTCTGTTTCATTATTTTACATCTGTGGTCCTTTCTATCATTCTTTATTCATTTATTCATTAAACATTCTCATTATCTTTAAAATGAAGGCCCTTCCGTATCGGTGCTCGTCTTAGGCTGTCAATTCAAGTTCCTAGCTTCTCGCTATCCCTCCAGAAAAGAAATCTCTCCCGAGCGGCAGCATGAAACATCTTCACTTAACCATTCTAACCTGGAACTATTTGATATTTGTGTGAAGCTAAGACAAGATATTCATTAGCCGAATTCTGGAATAAGCCATGTGGAGCACTGAATTTCATTTTCCTCTATCTTTGTTTTTACAATCTTCATCAAACTAAAAAAAACTTGCATTGTGAAGCATGCTTCCAGGAATAAGTGGTCTTACTCAGATTTTTTTTATACACATCCCATTCCTTTATCTTTATCTTCGTAGATTTTAAAGCCACCAGGTAAATTTTCCTATAGAGCATTTAGGGGTTTATAAAGGACTAGAAAATATAATGATCTAACTATATCGAGCCAGACAAATGTTGGTATACGGATCCTTAAGGGAGCAAATCTTTCAAACGCCCAAAAGACGACTCACTAATTACAGCTATTTTTTCCCCAAAATCACCCATTATTTTGATAAGCATTTGAATCTAACAAAATAATCCCGTTATCCATATCCTGTAATAACTATTTACAATTTGGCCATACGGCCTCGGTAATTATCAAGCGAATAAAGCTCTTGCGATAAAGATTGAATTAGCAAGGTATTGCTGTATATGTATAAAATTTTACTTCAAATGTCAATACTAGCCATTCTAGGCCAAGATCACAGACGGTAAGACCACAAAGCTCAACGAAAGGGAATGTAAAAAGAAAAAAAAAATTCGAATAAAGGCCAAATGGCATACGGTCATCAGTAACGAGGTGTGTGTCCGAATTTGTGTATGTATTTGTGTGTGCGCCGGCGTGTGTATTCAATATTTATAGTGGATATTCGAGACGTCAAATGATAACAGAATGAAATATGGCAACTCGATTTGTAACATTTGTATGCTTTTGCTAACAAAGACTGCC
>NC_090743.1:52443039-52450539 GCF_036898095.1 Palaemon carinicauda
GGTAAGGGTAGAAGAGACTCTTTTTGGTAAGCAGCTCTTCTGGGCGAAGGACACTCCAAAATCAAACCACTGTTCTCTAGTCTTGGGTAGTGCTATAACCTCTGTACCATGGTCTTCACTGTCTCGTGTTCGAGTTCTCTTGCTTGAGGGTACACTCGGTCACACTATTCTAACTAATTTCTCTTCGTCTTATTTATTTTTTTTTTTTCAAAATTTTTATATTTTATATATGAAATATTTATTTTATTGTTGTTACTGTTCTTAAAATATCTTATTTTAATTGTTCATTACTTCTCATGTGATTTATTTATTTCCTTGTTTCCTTGCCTCACCGGGTTATTTTTCCACTTGGAGCCCTTGGCCTTATTATAACCTGCTTTTTCAACTAGGGATGTAGCTTAGATAGAGATAATATTAATAGAAATAATAAAAATCCTCCTAACGTGCGGTAAAAAAATTGTGCTAAGGTCAGCTGATTGCAACCTTACGTCTCAATAGAACAATATCCATTTCAATTTCTATAGTAGAATGATATAGTCCACCTGATCACGGTCATAGGATAAACAGGTCATACGATCTATGGGTTAAGAAACTAAAAGACCAAGTGAGTGAATAAACAGGTCAAAGGATTAACAATTCATAGGGTCAGTGGGTTAGATGATCAACAAATCTAAATGTCATAGCATCAACAGGTGAATAGGGGACGCCTTATGCTCGCTCACATGTCACTATGAATATCATTATTTAATAGATCCTACCGTTCGATATTCCTTATCAGAATCAAATCAGTAGATCAGGTCACCCATCAATATCCCAATTTGAAACACCTGCATTGGTGGGGAGAGGGTCAAGATGGGTCACTCGCTTTGCGTCGTTATTCTGTGAGTCATCTTGACGCGATTTTCGACTTCGGATTTCGTCTAATCTCTGAGACATCGAAGCTGCTTAACCTTATTCAATTTACCCAGTGGCTCCCAAGTAGGGGTCCTCGGAATCCTGGGGATCATTTTTCATTGTTTTGAGAACCCCTAAGGTCTTCTCATGGACAACTAGGAGTCCGAGTACCCTAATTTGGGAACCTCTGTTCTATAATAACAAACATAACTTTACAAATACCAACAAATATTCTGGTCTCGATCACACGCAAAAAAAATCGGCCATCTATTCAGAATCAACTTTCCCAGCGGAGGAATCTTTATTCAATATTGCTTTTCATTGTCCGATTTTTTCTAACATGTTTTTGACCACGTGAAAATTATATAGCAAAATACTAATAAAACTATCAATCGTAGACAGGAATTATTAGGAATGAATAATCCAGGTAAGATCAGCTATTCGCCGAAGAGTACATAGCACCGTGACATTTGTTTCTAATAATTCCACTGCAAAGATATTAATTTAATATATTATATATATAAAAAAAAAATATGAAATCTGAATTTGCGGACGCAATGGAAAATAGATATTTTTTTAATATATTCTCAGCCACTAACAGCATAAAAATTTAGACAGAATTAAATTCCTATCTTAGGAATGAAAATAAGAACTTAATTAATTTGAAATAGAAAATTTTTAATCGAATTGCTCATAACCATATGAACTTTGCTGTTCGTAATTATACAACTATTTTCGTAGGGTAAAATTTTGTCCTTCCCTAATTTCCTTTGATTTCCGAAAAAAAACCCACACCCAATGCTTAATAAAAGATACTACCCGATATCTAAATACTGTATACCCTTTACTACTATAAAGAAATATATATATATATATATATATATATATATATATATATATATATATATATATATATATACATATGTGTGTGTGTGTGTATACCGATTCTTGCATACATCATTCTATAGATATTTGTGCATGCAACCCGTCAAAAATGACGACTAAATATTATTATTATTATTATTATTATTATTATTATTATTATTATTATTATTATTATTACTTACTAAGCTACAAACCTAGTAGGAAAAGCAGGATGCTATAAGACTAGGAGCTCCAAAAGGGAAAATAACCAAATGGGGAAAGGAAATAAGGAAAATAAATCTTTTAAGAAGAATGACAACATTAAAATAAATATCTCCTACATAAACTATAAAAACTTGAACAAAACCAGAGGAAGAGGAACAAGACAGAACAGCGTGCCCGAGTGTACCCTCAAGCAAGAGAAGTCTTGCAAGCACCCTTACAGATTAAACCCCTCGTACGCCAGCCTAATTACAACACGCTAGTTTGGGCAAGTTTTGAGAGATTGCTGTTTTCAGACATACAAACATACATATATTTATAAACCTATATACATACATGTATATATATACATATATAAATATAAATATATATATATATATATATATATATATATATATACATATACTGTATATATATATATATATATATATATATATATATATATATATATATATATACACATACATACATATATATACACACATACATACATATATATACGAACACAAACTTTCCTTTCCGACCCCTCATCTATAAACATTTGAAACACTAAAAGTAATCAAAAGGACTAGGAGAAAAGGAGGAAGAGGAATAAGTTTGGAGGATGAGGAGGAGGAGGAGGATGAGGAGTAAGAGGAGGAGAGGAGGAGGAGGAGGAAGGGTAGAAGACACCACAATCGGCAGCCTCTCCATCCGTCTTGAGGGGTTTCTTAAGGAAGACTTCTTGGGGTTTCTTGATGTAACCACAACGACAATCGCTCCCCTACGGATTGAAAGCCGCAGTACCTGACTGTGTATCAAAGAGCTATCATTTCTTTGTTGTTTTCCAGAGCATAGGATTAGATGCTCAGATATTACTGGTCACTTCAGTTTGTGAAGAACTGTATACATTGTAAGAAGTATTTTATATTGGTGATATATAATTATTATAGTGTTATTAGTAACGTTATCCTTATCGTGATGATATATACAGGAACGTAATGTAAGTAAATTATAGAAAGAACATGCATTAAGAAAAAAAATAAGTAGCCTGTAACATTACCAACAACAACAGATTTAAAATAACATATTCGGTAACAATTGTACACTACAACAATACTAATATTATTATGAACAATAACAATAAATTCGCATATTTTATCGGGTATATAGCAGTAATAAAAGATACATAATAATAACAATACCTATAAAACACTCTACATTTCTAAAACATTATAATACAAATAGTAATATTATAACTAATAATAATAAATTCGTATATATTATCGGATATATAATTGTGCTAAAATATACATATGATAATAACAATACCTATAAAATTCCCTACACTTCAAAAACATTACCAATAATTTTATACAAGTCTGTTAAAGAGTAAATAATAAAATAACGCAGCAAATTACATAGAAATATCCATATTTCCAAAATGTGATTTGATCTACTTTTCCATTTCAACAATAAATCGATTCGCAAAGGAAAAATCAATTAAGATATAAATAGCTCAATTTTCCCCGCTGCTCATAACATAACAACATTCATTCAGTTATGATTAAAAAACCTTTAGGGCACGAGAGAGAGAGAGAGAGAGAGAGAGAGAGAGAGAGAGAGAGAGAGAGAGAGAGAGAGAGAGAGAGAGAGAGAGAGAGAGAGAGAGAGTGTATGATATCACTCTAAATACAATTTTTTTTTGCCAAAATGTATGTATATATGAACAAACTTATTCTGCCGAATACGTAGTGAGTCTAACAATGTCCATAGATGAAAATACTAACTACAATAATGAATTCGAAATTTGCTTTGGTGAGCTGATGCAAGTTTGTTTACTTGTCGTGTCAGCTGACGTTATTTTACTTACATATATATGTATATATATATATATATATATATATATATATATATATATATATATATATGTATACACACACACAAACATATATATATATATATATATATATATATATATATATATATATATATATATATACATATATATATTCATATATGTGTGTGTAAAACATATAAAAGGCATACATGATGTATTTAAACATCTTCATACACATTATATATATACATACATACATACATATATATATATATATATATATATATATATATATATATATATATATATATATATAGTGTATATAACATATAAAACACATAAAAGGTATACATGATGTATTTATATATTTTGTGTATAAATACATGCATAGTGTATATATGATATATATCTGCATGTAAAACTTTAAAAATGTATACAGTGTATTTATAGATATTCTACAAATATTTATTACATTTATGTGAGTGTATCTCTCCCCCACCCCCCCCCCCCCCCCCCCTCTCTCTCTCTCTCTCTCTCTCTCTCTCTCTCTCTCTCTCTCTCTCTCTCTCTCTCTCTCTCTCTCTCTCTCTCTATATATATATATATATGTATATGTATATATATATATATATATATATATATGTGTGTGTGTGTGTGTGTGTGTGTGTGTGTGTATATGGTCCAGCACTTTGCTGCAGTAGAGGGGCTTGAGTGTCTCAATGATGGGCTGGGCAATGGCGGTGGGGTAGTTTATCCACCCTGGCAGGCTCAACCATACCGCTAAGGCCAGTTCTGAGAGACCAGACCGAGACTGGACCCCTATAGGCCTTCTCCTTTATTTAAGATAGGCAAAGGCTAGGAGAAGGAAAACTCCAAAATCAAACCAAACAAGACCCCAACGGCGGAGCTTCCCAGCGCCGGCGGAAGAGGGCAATGCCTGTCGGGCAGGCAACAAGGCAGGCCTTGACATAACAAGAACCCGGCAGCCCGATGCAACCAACATCTGAGAAGCCGCCTGTCTCATATTTCTTGAGCCGCGGTGAAAACGGTGTGGGCCAAGTGTGTGTGCGTGGCCGTTGCAAAGCCACGACCACCCAAAACAATATACCCAGCTACTGGCATTCTGTCGTTTCCTCCACCCTTCTTCATCTCACCACAGAGTAGGACTTACCAGCCACATCAGGCATAAGCACCCACCCCATAGATAGGAGGCTGATGGCTAACGACAGAACCCAATACTCGGACACGAGTGGGCGCCGACGACGATATATATATATATATATATATATATATATATATATATATATATATATATATATATATGTGTGTGTGTGTGTGTGTGTCTGTGTGTGTACTGTTCATATAGTGTATAAATAAATGTATGAAAACCATAATACCTCCAAAATGACTTAAACCGTACTCAAGCGGATGTCGTAACAATGCCTGAATTGCTATTAAGCAATGGGGAGAAGGAGTAGTTTATAATGAGCTTGTCTGTTAATTTATGCTAATGGCAACGTTTACATAACAGCTGGAGGACTAGAATCCACTTGTGAAGAGAGAGAGAGAGAGAGAGAGAGAGAGAGAGAGAGAGAGAGAGAGAGAGAGAGAGAGAGAGAGAGAGAATTATAACCCTCATTCTCAATACCAAAAGTAACAGAGCCATATTTTTTCTACTGTTATCATAGCCATCTAATTCCCTCGAGTGGCATCAAAAAGCCGCGCTAGCGAAGGTGGCATTTAAACGCTTTCCCGCCAACTCGATCGTGTTTATACACTGCACAACAGTATTAGGAAACTAAGAACTATCTTGTGGAACTTCAATATTCGTCAGATTAATGACGTCAGAGGATGTATTGTCGTTAATAAAACGAACCCACAGTTAATGCTGTAGAAAATAGGTTGCCCTCTGTACAGAAATAAATATATGAACGAAATAAACGTTGTTAGACTGATTAATTCCTTGAAATTCTCACAACGTTTGGTCTGATGACCTGGTAGTGCAACCACTATGGGGTAACATTCACACAGAAAGATGAAAGATAATAAGTGCAATCAGTGCTAGATTATAACGCTAAAAAGTGGATACAGATAGGGACCGCAGAGATATTCCAAAGACATTTTAATACAGTCTGCCGGGTGTACTGTAGGCACCACACATATGTATTTGACGTTACAACTCCATTACATTTAAATGGTTAAACATAACCCCTAAATTAAATTAACATCCAGATAATATAACCTTAATTTAATTCAAGACTGTAAATTAGGAGATCTCTCACTTATTCCTTACACTCACTTTCTACTTCCTTATCTTTCTTTCTAAACACAATTTGCATTACAATATAATTATATAATTTCATCTTTAGTTTTCCAAGTTAGCAGTCAGTACATAAATATCTGTAGACTGCAGAACTCACACACCATCTCACAACATTTTATATATATATATATATATATATATATATATATATATATATATATATATATATATATATATATATATATGTATGTGTGTGTGTGTTTGTGTGTTTATGTTTATATATATATGTATATATATATATATATATATATATATATATATATATATATATATATATAGACTATAAACAGTCGCAAGTGGAAAGACATGGCTGAAGCCCTTGTCCTGCAGTGGATTAGTAACGGCTGATGATGATGATGATGATTTATATTTATATATATATATATATATATATATATATATATATATATATATATATATATATATATATATATATATAGTATTGGCAACCAGAATGCAATTACCCCAAATCAAAAGATACGAATGGAAAAACGCAATTTGTTAAAAACACGGTATTCACTAAAAGCGAATTTGGAGTTTTCGAAATAGCGGAAGCGAATTTCGCTTTCGTTTTTCAGACAAATGAAAATTTCGTACAGTCTGATATTGAAATATGCTAAAGCTTTCAATAGAAGCGGAAACCTTTCAAAATCTTCAATTCATTTTATAATAGTAAAAAGCTAAAAAAGGGGAATATACTATCCAATAATCAAGGTTTAAATTAGTAAGTTGGTATATGAATTTTATAATTAACGTAAAGATACATTATTCGATACCTACATCTCTAACTAACGTTAGTTGAGGAATTGACTGTCGTCCATCTGACGGTATTATTGATCCTCAGTAGACTAATATCCATCTTCCATTCTCTGTCTCTCAACACAGAATATTCATTGTATATCATCATCATCATAATCATGGAAGTTACTTTGAATCGAGTATTAGTGTTCTATAACAACACAAATACTTAGTAAGATCTCAAATGAGAGATAAGTTCTACTCTGGATGTGCATAATATTACACAGTATGGACAAATACTGTCAGGTCGAAATTCTTCTTGCTCTCCTCGAGTTATTCTCATATTTGCGATTGTTCTTCAATATTTCTCTTTCACATGTTTTAAAGGTTATGTCCCGCATTTTCATATTTTCTTGCAAACAGTCCTTGAAGCGTTTGTTTTGGCATAGATGTGTCCTTCATCCTTACCACACGACCAGCCCATACAAATTATCTCATGATGATGAGGGCTTCGATACTTGCGCAGTTTGACTCTTAGAAGACACGCACAAACACATATATTCATATATATATATATATATATATATATATATATATATATATATATATATATATATATATATATATATATGCATATATA
>NC_090743.1:52453039-52455539 GCF_036898095.1 Palaemon carinicauda
CTCTCGTTAATTCCCTTTTTTTTCGTTTTCAGGATAATAAATCGTTATCCTGGAGAAAAATTATTTTGAAAAAGATAGTGAAATTTAGTACCCGTATTAGATCTAAGTAGTTATAATAATAATAACCTAGTTTTAGGGTATTCCTTAATAATATGTCATTTATTCAATTAATCAATTTTGTTCCTTTTAAGGACAAATTAAATATGCAATAGTGTTGTATTCAATAACAAAAACATTCAAAAGAGACGGAAAAGCAGAATGAGGTAGTAGCTATAAAAAAAGAAAAAAAAAAAATATATATATATATATATATATATATATAGATATATATATATATATATATATATATATATATATATATATATGGAATTCAATCAGTCCAGAAAAAAATAACTGAAAAACAAAGAATAGATCATGAAAACCAAATAGCATATTAATAATCAATTCAACGTAAATAGACAATTGATGCAAAAATTAAGACTGTACAAAAAAAGAAAAGAAAAAAAGTACCACACATGAGCTGTCGGTTGGTGAAGGAATAAAAAAAAAAGCCCTCAACAGCTTCTGTGGTATAGTCGAGATCTAATAATAATAAGCAATGATATCAATAACAGTAAATTACAAAGCAATTGTGTTACTGGTCTCACCAGTCGTTCCAGAGCGAATAAAGATAGTTGTGAGTCTATCCTGGAATAAGATTATTATTCCAGCATTGTACTGTTATTGGGGAATACGTAACAAAAAGATGTTTGGGGAAATATATATATATATATATATATATATATATATATATATATATATATATATATATATATATATATATATATATATATATATATATATATATATATATAGATAGATAGATAGATAGATAGATAGATAGATATATAATATATAAATGAAAATAGAATAACAAAGTATAGAACACTTAGTTATTGAACATTTTCTAAAATCATGTGGCTTGAAAGCTAATGTGGTTCATCTAATGCTTACTCAAAGACAAAAACTATGAAATTAAAACGATAAGAAACAAGTGTACAACCGGAAATCCTTTTATTATTAATTTATTTATTTCCCCCAGCTCTGTTTACAAAGCAGGAAATATATTCAGGCTATCTATAATTCCAGATATAGGCAGTCACCCCCCCCCCCCAAAAAAAAAAAATACGAAAAAGGTCCACAAAAAGAGGGAAAACGAACAAGATGTATATAAAAAAATCCCGAAATATAGCCCACTGCATATCAAAAGGCCTCAGACATGTCCTTATTCATGTCTGGGATTTGGCCAGTTTTCATTATCAGGCTGGCCACTACGGATTGTTGATAGCGGGAGACTTTAGACTAATCGCTTACAATATACCAGCCTAATATGGGTGTCCCTGAATATTTTATCTTTGCTGTTCGTGGTGAAATGCAGACCCTTTCACCACACGAAGGTATCCCCACTCAGAAATATAAAATAGTAACTAAATAAAGAATTGAGATTAAGCTAATACAGAAATTTCTAAACAGATAAAAAGAAAAGATATAACAGGCAACTAAACTAGGGAAACTAGTTTGATACTAAGATAATAAATAAGAAAAAATACTTGGAAGCCTAAATAAAAAAAAAAACAAAAAACATACAAAAGGACTAAAGAAAAGAAATTTGATTCAGCAATCTCGACCCATGGATGTTGAGATGTTGTAAATCAGGAGTCTAGATTAGAATGAAAGAAATAAGGACCGGAGAGAAACGATATAAAAATCTAATTGGAAAGAGAATGAAAAGTTAAATGTAAAATGAAGGATAATTCAACAGAATTTGAGTGGAAATTACTAAAATTATAGATAAAAGATAGATGTATGAGAAAAAGATTATAAATTACAAGAAATGTTTAAATAAAATTGGAAGCTGATTGAAGGATAATCCAACAAAATTTGAAAGTACAAAAATTATACACAAAAGATAAATTTAGGAGGAAAAGTTGTGTAAAATAAAAGGGAATTTCAATAAGATTTAAGTCATAAGTGATAAACGGTCAATTTCAAGGAAAAAGTACAGCAAATCATGATATATATAAAAAAAAATAGTGCGAGTAACCCTCTCATGACACACTTCTATTATATATAGCGTTTGGTTTTAGATCTGCAAGGCGAAATTGGTAAAATTAGACATAATCAGAGAAATTAATCGAATATATCATTTCCATTATTAGTAACGATAAGTAGTTGTGATTGTCAGTGGAATTAGTTGATGCGTGATAAAGAACACCAATTACAATAGATAAATAGTGACGAAAATATTGAATACAAACATACCCACACCATATATATATATATATATATATATATATATATATATATATATATATATATATTATATATAATATATATATATATATACACATAAATATACATGAAAATACACAATTTTTCGTGTATTTATGATAAATAAGATAACCCACAATGTATGAAAAATTAAATTTATTTAGCTTTCGAAGGGACCATCTCCCTTCCT
>NC_090743.1:52460539-52463039 GCF_036898095.1 Palaemon carinicauda
TATTGTTTAATAAAAAAAAAAAAAAAAAAAAAAAAAAAAAAAAAAACTGATATAAGAATAGAAATAAACACTCCTGTAATAAGAGAAAACTATCCAAAACAATTAACAAACTAAAAACCCAAGCTATTCGTATACACACTGACCAGAATTGAGGAAACATTGAAAAAAATAAGAAGCATTAGATGATGAAAAGAAGACTTGGAACAGGGCGCCAACATATGTTTGCTTTATAGGGTTAAATGTAAATATTATGCACAATAGTGATAGAATGATAAAAATTGCAGAAGATTTCTATACAATGCTATACAATACTGATATAAGAAATAGCTTCAATAGAAATAATGAAACAAAGAAAGCATTAAAAGGCATGAAGAGAGGCAACGCAACAAGAGGGGATTGCCTAACGATTGATCTAATAATAGATGGAGGAGATTTCCCAGTAATAAACCTGACAAATTACCGTCCAATAAGTTTACTCTCTGTAATATATATAATATTTACAAAGATCATATTAGGCCGAATAGAAAAACAGCCAGACCAGAATCAACCAAGAGAGCAGGCAATCTTCAGAAGTAGGTATTCAACAAATGACCATAACCATATAATTAACGAGCTAATGGAAAAATAAACAGAGTATGACAAACCACTGTGTATGACAACTATAGACTATATGAAAGCTTTTGATTCTGTCATAACATCAAAAGCAGTGGAAGCCCTTAAAACAAGGTATAGTAGATATCTATACAAGAAGGAAAACAATCGTAAAACTACATAAAGATAGTGAGAAAATTCCTGTTGAAAAAGGAGTTAGTCAGGGAGACCCTATCTGCCCTAAATTATTCACAGCATGCCTAGAAGTTTTTAAGAATTTAGATTGGGAAAATGTAGGAATTAATAGTAATGGGGAATACCTCAACGACTTAAGATTTGTAGATGACATAATTGTGTTTAGTGAATTATGGAATGAATTACAAAAGATGATTGAAGATATGAATAGAAAAAGCGGAAATGTAAAACTAAGATAAGGTCCAATGAAAATGCAGAGGGACAACGAGTAAGGGTTATGGAAGAGCCTCTGGAAATTGTTAATGAATATTCGTAATTAGGACAAACAGTAAGTGTTTCCCCAGGACACGAGACCAAAATTAAAAGAAGGATAAGCATTGGAAGGAGAGCATTTGGTAAATAAAATGAGATTACGAAAAGTAAACTGTCACTTTCTCTAAAAAGAAAAGTATTTAATGAGATGGTCCAACCAGTATCAACTTTTGAATAAGAAACTTCTAGCCTTACTAAAGCCTTGAAACATAAGATAGTTACATCTCAAAAAAACTATGGAGAGAATTATAATGGAAATAACGAGAATGGGTCTCTAGAGATTGTAAAGGAAGCAGGGGAAGGAAGAGAAGACGATGGATTGACGAACTAAGAAAGTTTGCGGCCGTAAACAGACCATAAACAGACGCAAGTGGAAGGACATGTCGGAGGCCCTTTATCTGCAGTAGACAAGTAACGTCTGATGGTGATGATGATGATGATGACATATGGGTAGATAGATAGATATGGTAGTTCGTTGTACTAAATTAGATATAAAGCACAGCCTCCATTCATGCGTGTTACAACAGATATGACAGCTATTGTTATCGCCTGCAATAACAGCAGTAAGAAGCATTGTGGAAAAATGGTAAAGGTTTTCAATACCAGTGCCGACTATACATTGATTTCTTGCTTAATAAAAACAGTATTTTTACGCCGTATTACAGAATGTACAGTATATTATACCGACTAAATAACACACGTTATTAAATTACTACCACTTTTGTAGTACCCATGAAGCGTTACAATATACCTTTTCTTCCTCTCCTTCTTAATTCTATATCTTATGCGCAAGTTACAAGGACTAAATAAATGTTGTAAATAGAAACTTATTTAGATAAGGATCATAAGAATGAAAAGAAAATAATTGAAATAGGAAAAAAATGAAAGGAATACAATCATATTAGGGAAACAAAATTAACCGAAAATTCAATCAATATGGAAGAGAAAAAAATGAATAAGTTATACGATTTATATAAAGAGAAAAAATAATTAACGCACAAGGGATAAATGAATGGCAATGTAAGAAAAGCAGAATAATAATAAATCAAGAAATGATTTCGGAATAAGAACAAAATAAATGGTATGAATGAATATCTACATAACAAACCATTGATTCATTTTAATTACATCTAGAAATAAACCATTTTCTAGAGATTATATCACAGCATTAACAAAGATAATCTTAACATCACAACGATATGTCGACACCATCTCTGGCACTTATCAGAATCAGAAACCTCCAACGTTACGTGATTGAATATCTTAATTACCCTGTCTATTGTTTATCAGTACAAGTACAATTATAAGTACGAGGGGGAAACAAAGAGGAAACTTCGAAGTCACAAGTAACTTTCCCAAGACTTCAAACTTCACACTACTTTACCAACCTACTTTACGGTAT
>NC_090743.1:52473039-52478039 GCF_036898095.1 Palaemon carinicauda
CCTTTCACCATATTCAGTTTCTAATTTAATTTCTACTGGGTTTAGGAGACTTTTAACATAGAGCATTACCCCTTGACCTTTTTTGATAAAGTGATCCTTCTTGAAAAGCTTGAAACCTGGGATTTCGTATTCTCCGATAAAATCCTTTGTTTTTTCTTGAATTCAGGTCTCGGTAATGTCAATGATATCTAGTTCCTCACTAGCTATCATTGCCCTGAAGATTTCCATCTTGTTTATGACTGACTGAGCGTTGAATTGGGCCACTCTGAGGAAATTTTCTATCTTTTTTCTCTTCTGCTGTGGCTTTGCTAGTTTCCCTGATTTACTAGTGTTTTATCTAAATTTTCTGTCAAATTTCCACTATTTATTGTTGTATGATTTTCTAAGGGTCGAGTTTGTCCCTTGTCTACTGTGTTCCTTAAGTAATTGTACAGGCTGAGATTAAGTTGGTTTCCGTATACTCTCTTGCCTTCTTCACTAAAGTGTATTCTGTCTCTTTTGTATAATTTTCTATTGCCGTACCAAGTGTCCCAAGGATCTATAAATTTAACTTTCTATGGCCTGACTGAGGGGGAAGTGGCTGACATTGAATCTTGGAAGAATACCTATAATTATTGTATTATTGGCCCTGTTCCTAGCAATTTCTACAGTTTTTTTTCCTAGCTGTTACCCAAAGGTTCTATCTGGCCAGCATCATCATTTCTTAGGAAGAGATAATTTCCGGTGCCTGAACAATAATTGTGGTCTTCTTGTTCTCTTATGTAGCTTTACTGACTACTTCTTCAATCTTCTGAGCGTTGCCACTGAATATGACTTGACCTTTCTCATCCTTTTGAGGCCGAAGTGCTCCCCTTGGTCCTTTACCATGGAGTGTCCAATTAACACCGTCTCATCTTCGTCTTCCTCTGGTCCTAGGAGGAAGACTTTGTTTCTGGAGCCAGTTACATTTCCCGGCCTTTGAATCGTCTTAGCCTCCCACATTCTACAACATCAGCAATAACTTCTTTGTTTCTTATTTCTAACTGTTAGAACTTGGATATGACCTCTGCTATTTGTTTTCTTAGTTCTTGGTTTAATTTCTCATTTTTTCTATTTGCTGTTCCTGCTGACAGAACAGGCATACACTATTACAATGCAGGTTTGCAGCGCACCCTTCTTTGAATTCAACCCAGTCGACGCACCATTTGTTTATCTGGCACTTTGCACATTTGTGCTTTAACTTTAGTTTCTAATTCATCTTTAATTCTTCTATGATATTGTCTAGTGTATATATATTCGAAAATAACTAATATCTAGCTGATTACTAGCTTTGTGACCACTACTGTACAAGGGGTGGGTGGGCGGTGGATAGTTACCCACCTGCTGCCGCATCCGGCTAATCGTGGATGAGTGTCCGTCTTTTCTGTCCTCAACCTCCAATAAGTGCTACCAAACCATCAGTTAAGTCTCCTTAACGATGGGTTATCCGCAACATGCCGCAGCTCCCAACTGAGCAGCACAAGGCAGAAGCCTGTATTCTCGCCAGCATTGACAGCTGAAGGCTAGCGATTGATGGGATTTCTGGACATCCAAATACAGCCAAACTATTACGTACTACTGAGTATTACCAAGAAGCACTAACTGAGAGAGAGAGAGAGAGAGAGAGAGAGAGAGAGAGAGAGAGAGAGAGAGAGAGAGAGAGAGCAAGTTATCATCATTTATGGCTAGATAAACGAGCAAATATGAAAATAATATCTATCTCTTTCTCCTCCCAAAAAACACATTTCATAAAAGCTGAGGTATTCACGTGAATTTGAAATTCTAAATTTTATACTCAAGTTACAAAGTATTACATCGTTTCAGTAATATACAAAATAAGAATATAAACATATAATTAAGATGTAAGGCTAATCAAATAATAGGCGAAAAATGCTCAAACTTAAGAATATAGATAACAGACTGATATCAAGTTAGAATAATCAGGTTAATAAAAGCGATGCAAAATAAGCTAAAGGTCTAAAAGGATAATATAAACAACAATAGCATAGAAAAAAAAATCCGAAAAGGATAAACCACGAAACTGTAGATAAGGAAATCCAGAAATTGCAAATGAACAGGTGGAATGTTTTAGGCAAGTGGTCTCTCAAAATTCTCAGCAGCCTTTCATCATCTCATAAACAGGGAAAAAAGGGAAAAGGGAAAAAGACAAAGTGGAAAAATGGGAAAAATCTAATGGTCATTTGCATAAATCATTAATTACAGGAGAGACGAGGCCCAAGTGAGTGTGTATGGTGATTATGATGAAAAGTAATTAGAGGAAAGTCGTTATCACTTGTCGCATTGCAAGTTAATATGTTCGCCTTTAGCTTCTTATTCCTTTTCACACACACACTAATGCAGACAGAGAGAGAGAGAGAGAGAGAGAGAGAGAGAGAGAGAGAGAGAGAGAGAGAGAAAGTCATTATTACTTGTGAGATTGTAAATTAATGTTTGTCTTTATCTTCTTATTTCTTCCCGCTTAGAGAGAGAGAGAGAGAGAGAGAGAGAGAGAGAGAGAGAGAGAGAGAGAGAGGAGAGAGAGAGAGAGAGAGAGAGTCATTATTACTTGTTAGATTGTAAAATGTTTGTCTATATCTTCTTATTTATTCCTGCTTACACACACACACACACAGAGAGAGAGAGAGAGAGGAGAGAGAGAGAGAGAGAGAGAGAGAAGAGAGAGAGAGAGAGAGAGAGCAGTCCCTGATGACGGACAGCGAATAGATAGAAATATATAAGATTAAATAAACGATTAGAGAAAAAACATAGATTAATAAGGGAGGACACTGAATAGGGGAAATGTTATTGAAGTGGAGGATAACCGTCGTTTAATCAATTTGTTATGTATGTAGTACTGGATTTTTCATAATTTTGACCATCCTTTACATTCAGATCCCGGACAATACCACCCTGTCCGTAATACTAGTTATGCATTTAATTCTAATAGTCAGGCTTTCTCCATCATGAGTATTCTAGAAGTTTTATTCCATCTAGAAGATTTTTTCTAGGGTGATGGAGGACAATACATCTTGAAGTAACAGGGAAAGCGGAATAAATTTCCTCTCACCAATTTCTTTTACCTTTTAAGGATCTACCTTTACACGTGACCTTGACCTTGTAAAAATGATTTACCTTTATTGCGACCTTGACCTTGTAAAAATGATTTACCTTTATTGCGACCTTGACCTTGTAATATTGATCTACCTCTCCCTGTGACTTTGACCTTGTACAATTATCTACCTGTACCTGTGACCTTGTAAAGATGGTCTACCTTTACCTGTCACCTAGACCTTGTAAAATTGATCTAGGTTTGAATGTTCCACATGAACGACCTAAGCACGGAACAAGTCACCGGGGGTTGCCAGACATTGTCATAGAGACCGACCGTGTTATGCAAATGATTACTGCCCAAGGTTCTACTCTTTCAAAGATGGTACCAAGGAGGATTAGGCAATGGCTACTGATAACTCAGTACGTTAATAACACCCACCTTGATTCAAGATTATGACCCTTTTTGACCGCGGTTAATCTTTTAATAATCATTCTTGAAAGAAATACAATTATGTGCTTTGCAATATAATGAAGTGCTCAATGTGCACTGATTACTCAAGACCACAAGTAAATAACATCTAAATATCATCTATTTAAACTGCGCATAAACATTGCAATAATTCATTAAATGTGTAACTATGTGCTAACAAATAACGCATTATTCCCCACCCAGTATGCATGCAACAGCCATTGTATATCATGTTCCACTAAAGAAGTGTGCACGTAACATATGACATATGATACATTCCTATTAATTTCTAATAGAGACAGGAAAGTTATAAGTAAACTTGTGTCATAATGAATAAGTACACGCGTGTCTCCTAACACGCATGACACTCCAGTAATCACACATGTAACACCATGAATATGAGTTACATTCTAATCGTAATCCAAATGTCACAAGCAACATGCATTACGAGTAACCAAGCAAGGAAGCCTGTTACTATCATATAAACAAATGCGTTTTATTCAACACTTAAATCATGTTTTTCTTTCTATGCACATCATATGTAAAAGTTTACTCTCAAATATGTAGGTCACACTCAAACATGAATAACACTTGGCTAAGGTTAAATGTGACTCGTTCAAAGGCACATTGCGCGAAAAACGTCGTGCCAGTGATTAAATTGTCCGTGCAAAGGGTAAAATGACACGACAATTTATGCGTGCCAAATGTTTTACCATTTTAAAATTCTCTATAAGCAAGCCGTTCTCCATCACTTCACACACTCCGCACAACACAAACACTTTAATATCTGACACGACGCATAGCAAGAAAATTTATACATGACTTTTTTTTTTTGCATTTCAAAATTCTCTTTAGGAACACCACCGCCCACCCTTCACGTACTCCTCACGAAAACACGACGTATTACTCAACATTGCAAAAATAAAAATCCTGCAAGTGCCGTGCAAGTATTAAGCTTGGTTAACTCGCTGTAACTTTATACGCCACTAACAATCGCGTCACATCTATTCACAAAGGATGACCTCACTTCGAGCCAAGAGTTGAATCAGGTCATAGCAGTCTGCTCCCTTCAACTTCCTTCACCTGCTGCAGCTTGGTCTGGGTGAGGTACGGCACGACGGCTTGAACTTGCACGGAATTAATAACGATGGTATATACTCCAGACAGCAATAAGTTTCAGGGTAGGTCGCAAGATGCGCTGTTGCAATAGACTCACAATATTTGATAAAATAATTTCGCTTCATGTGCAAATGTTGCCTTTAATTTTCTTCATTATTATATATAGTTTATTTAAGAATTTATTGATTTATTTGTTTGTCTGTTGATGTGCTTTTTCTTATCTTCTTTTCAAAAGGTTATATGATCAAGTGGTGGGGAATGTCTTAACCTAGTGTGTGTGTGTGTGTGTATATATATATATATATATATATATATATATATATATATATATATATATATATAT
>NC_090743.1:52483039-52508039 GCF_036898095.1 Palaemon carinicauda
AATTCATATAAAAGGGAAATAACAAAATGATGACAATATCTGAACAAGAGCAATCAAAGATTTCTGATCCTCGCCAAAGGTTAAGGAAGTCGTCCAAGGCCTAAGATTTATCTTCAGTGAAAATTTCATCAAAATCCGTCAAGCAGTTTTGACGTAATTCTGTCCATAGACGCACAGACAAATAAATAAACCGACTCGATCGCAATACCTCCTTAGCGGAGGTAATGAACAAGATAATATAGAGATATGAGTGTTGATGGTTTTAGAAAAATTAGGATAAAAAATACAAATACATAGTTTGAAAGAGCAAGACAAAAAGCAAATTGATAATCAAGTGTGCTGGAGTGTATCCTTCAAGCAAGAGAACTCTAACCCAAGACTGTAAAATGTCATGGTACATAGGCTATGGTAATGTACCGCTCGTGTTTCAAACACGCTAGTACACTAGAACGGTTTTGCCTTTTCTTCTTATCACTCGTTCTTCCCTGGACTGTTAATAGACCAACGTACCATCCAAGTCTATAGGACAGAGATTTGATTCCAAGGTGACCTTATAGAATAGCGTCCAACTATCGCCAAAGAGTTTCCTGTACCCTTGATTGGTGGACAAAAAGTAACTGAATAATTACAGTACCCATATTAAATAATTGAATGTGTAAGGTGTAGTATGCTAGTGTTGTTAGAAGTGAGAGTAAATAAGAGAATGGCACACCTCGTTCTAAGCAAGTACACCCAGTCACACCATATTTGCGCGGCGAGTTTTTGTGTTTAGCCCCGCCCACCATCTCTGCTATCTCTCCCTACACTAGCTGTTTGGTTACTTGTCGCGCAGTAATGGTGTGACAGGGTGCACTTCCTTAGAACAGGGTGTGCCCAAGAATTCCTGTGTCCAACTGTACAAGAAATATGTCATAAAGCTCCCAATTCATTCTATCACAGAAAAATCTTGCGGTAATATCTTAATGACTGACTGATACCTTTACCCAAACACTGACTATAACCAGAGGAGTTATAGGGAACATAACGTAATCTCTACAGCTTTTGCTATTTTCATTTCTAGCTTAATTTTCACAAAAATAAAAAAGCAACGAGTAAATTCCTAATGCCATATATATCTAAAACCAATGATCACCCCCCCCCCCTCCACTTTAAGAGCAGTTCAAAAGGTGAAACGTCAAACCATGAATTATCATTACTATTGTCAGGTGTATTAGGAATTATCATATTGGGAATTTTCTTCGCAAAATATTTGTTTTTGAAACATACCTTATAGGGTAGCCATTTTATAAATAAAGTGGTAAAGTAGAGATTGAGATTAAAAGTTAATTAATTGCTTTAATTCGAAAAGGCTTCATTACCATCATTTACTTGCGTAATATAAAGTCTCTCTCTTACAGTTAGAAAGGTTGTGTCCAAAATTATATTTCTCAAAATCTAAATAATTTGGAGTAACAACTATACCTCATGAAATAAATGACATAATATTATCAAAAATATAAATAAACGATTATTAACTATAACAAATAAACATATGCACGATCTACCACCATGGACCTCTAAGCATATTCTCCTACACACTGACCTTGATTGAAAAATTCTGAACCTTATGATTACAAGGAAACACGGAAAGGAATACTGGGGACGGACAAACGGACCTGATATACCCTAATCACTCAGCTTAGTTACTGGAGGCCTACTAAAAGGATTTGTGATGACGAGATAAGCGTGACTTATAAACTGTTGAATGGATAAATAGAAGATAAAAACCATAAAATTATATTCCCAACTTTATCAGAATGGTATGGGATTGTCAAGTACCTTCGACATATAAACTGAGGAAGAAATTAATTGAGTGGAAAAATGTGGCTGAAATTCACCAAACTTTGTCCGTTGATAAGTAGAATAGTGATGAAAAGCTAAGCGTGACACACACACACACACACACACACACACACATATATATATATATATATATATATATATATATATATATATATATATATATATATATAAAGAAAAAAATAGGAAGAGCAAAAGCCATAAAACTATATTATCGTAACTTTATCAATATGAGATTAATATGAGGAGTTTTGACAAAAAGGTAAACATAATACAAACAGAAGAGCAAACGTATGGTAGAGAAATAATTATGCAACTATAGTTCAATAAATTTGTCGGTAGGGTCTAATAAACCTCTGTCATAAGACGATTATAAATCTGAAAATATCTTTAATAACATAATTTGCATCCCTTTTGCTCCCCTTGTTCCAGGGGAAGGGGATTCGTGATTTGAGAAGTATGAGAAGAGTGGAGGATCGAGAAAAGGAAAATGTTTGTAGCGGAAAGAAGGGATGTAAGAGAGAAAGGTGTAAGATAAGAAGGGAAAGGAGACAGATTTAATGACGAGGAAAAGAATCATAAAAAAATATAAAGAATAAGAGATACGAGAAAACGGTGGAAGATAATGAAGGAAGGAGGAATGCAACGGAAGAAGAGTAAACTGGGGAAAATGGCAGTAGATAAATAAGAGAATGGGACAGGAGGAGAAAGAAGTAGAAGCATAAGAGAAAAGAACACTGCTAAGGGGATGAAATGGTAGAAGAGGGATCACCGAGACGTAGGAAGAGAAAAATAGAACTAGAAACATCTGCCAAGCAAATACAGCATATCTAACTCCATGGGCTGGCCTATATTAATCTTCCCCAGAAATGTATACCCAATAGATTACAATCACAACATCACCCTACTCCTAATGAGTCATTTTCGTTAATGCACTTTTGGTATAAAACTGGCCTAAATCCCCTCTGGAAATCATTCTGAAATGGTGTGTGCAAAACTTGTGAATAACGTCCTGTAGGCATATATTATAGGCATTTCCATACCAAATTTCCGGTCAAATATTTTAAATACCAGGGCATAGGAGCCCAAAATGCATACTTAAAAATAAAAAAAATAGCCAAAAATTAGAATTAATAATTTTGAAGGGATGTATACGAAAAACTGGAGTTACATCCTGTGCACATATATCCAAGGTACCCTCATACGAAATTTCAGGTCATTTGGTATAAATATGAGAGCACAGGAACCAAAAATTTACATTTTTGTTCTAAAAATGAAAAAAAGCAAATTTAACCATTTTTAACAAACGTATGTCGAAAATATTTAGGACTTCCCATTGGTATTTATCTAAGGCACCTCCGTATTTAATTTCAGATCAATCGGTTATAATACCAGGCCACAGGAGACCAAAATGTTAATATTTTTTTGGTCAGAAAATGGTAAAAAAAAAAAACTCAATGAAATCATACCAAAGGTATGTATAAAAAATTTAAAACGCACCTGGGTATTTGCCCACTATACCTTTGTGCCAAATTTCACTTCATTTGGCCCAGAAATGACTAAGATGAATCGATTTGAAGATTTGACAGGAGGAAGAAAAGGAATAACCATATATTTCCCACATACGGAGGGAAATATAATGAGGGAAGGAATAAAGAGGGGGGAAGGGGGTGGATAGACAGGACTCGGAGAAAGATTTCCACCTGATAAACCTTATGATTAAGATCCCTCAAAATGGCAGTCCATGTTTGACGGAGGATTCGTCCAATCACAGAGCTCTTTGAGGAAGGACCCAGCCACTCAGAGATGTCGTTTCCCTGCCGCTGATCCAGATGGGGTGAAAGTCGCGACCTGTCACCACAAGTTCATGGCTAAGAGACACTGATACACGGAGACGCCTTATTTTAGTAATTTGGACATACATAGTTGAGAGAGAGAGAGAGAGAGAGAGAGAGAGAGAGAGAGAGAGAGAGAGAGAGAGAGAGAGAGAGAGAGAGAAAAAAAAAAAAAACTTATAAGATATGTAGATGTGAAAACAAATTATATATATATATATATATATATATATATATATATATATATATATATATATATATATATAAAATATTGTAACCTCTAACTCGTACAGGGTAGAATTTTGTACATTTAAATACCAAACTACATAAAGGCCATCAATTTCAAATTCAACATAGATTACACACACACACACACACACACACACACACACACACACACATATATATATATATATATATATATATATATATATTTATATATGTATGTATGTATATACATATATATATATATATATATATATATATATATGCATATATATATATATATATATATATATATATATATATATCAAAACCTCAACGAGTTACAATCCAAACGAAAAAAGTCGCTTATTAAACAAACATAACTACATATACAGTAGGCAGCTAGGTGGGACTACGGTCCACCCCAAAAGGCCAAAGCAAAGTCCTTCAAAAGAAGGTAACTGTCTTACCCCATACGAATGGGAAAAAAGCACGCCAATAGCAGAAGAACAGTATATATAAATAAAAATATTACGATGATACAGTACACGTATGCATTATATGTCATAAGTGTACATACGAAAGACTGAACCAACCACCTAAAAAGGATCTCAATATCCTGATTCCCAAGGTCCTAATAAGAACAGAAATGAATCGCCCACCAAACCTTGCGAAGAAAAATAATCCAACTTCAGAAGATCCCGCGGGGGTGACATGAGGGAAACTCGCCCGCCGGAAGAACTCGACACATTTACAGGTGATGTCCCGGAACTTGTTCGTCGGGGCGTTCCTTACCTGGAAGGGAAGTTGATGTCCTTGAAAGGATTTTGGTATAACTTTGAAATTGTTGTTATTAAAAGGGAGATATTCACAAAGGCCAACTTTAAGGGGGCCTCGAATAGATTAGGTGGGGAGGGTAATATAATGTATATTGAATCTAATGAATGAAAAATAATTATTTTGCAGGGAAAATACATATACTAAATTTAATGGATAAGATAATAATCATATAGTAAATATTCGGGAGGTAAAATATAATACATATTGAACCTAATAGACAAAAAAAGAATAATCATATATTTATATTAGAAATTGGAATAAAAATTAAGAAATTAAAATCTACAATCAATAGAAATTTTAAAAATTTTAAAATCTTAAAGAATCTCTGGAAATCATGAGAAATGTGATGAATTTTATTATCATCAAAATAGAAATATATTCTAACTAGAATTAGGGGCTCTTCTGATATGCCATTTTAAGTAGTAAATCAAATTCTTAATTTACTTTGTTACAACTAGAATTTTTATGAAATAAGATAATTCTAGGTATCTATCTGTTTGCCTATCCATCTATTTAGAAAGTTAATATATAAACAAATAAACAAATAGATAGATAATTTACCAAGACAAATCTCCACTAAAAGGTAAACGTTAATAAATTATAATACAAAACCACAACTACTTAAAGATTTTCTCTTCTAACCCCCCCCCCCAAAAAAAAAATAGTAATGCATATATTAACCAAAGTAATAAATTAATAGAAGTAGACAGTAAAATAAATATGCACATTTAGCCAAATTGCTGATATATAGAGATAAATCCAAAAACTGATAATATACATAAATGACACATGAATATAATCTTTAAAGTTTGACACCAAGATCTTGCAATCCTTCATCCCCAAGCAACGAAGAGAGAGAGAGAGAGAGAGAGAGAGAGAGAGAGAGAGAGAGAGAGAGAGAGAGAGAGAGAGAGAGAGAGAGAGAGCTTTATAATCGATAAACAATGACCCAGAAATAGTATAAGATTTATGTAGTCACCGAGCGTATTGATAACAATGTTTTCGTCGGAACTAAATCTTTAGGGAGATATTTCGAACTTTGTTTCTTTCAAGATTATCTTGAACATCAAGATAATCTTGCCGCTTTCTGGGCAACCTTGAGCAGCTAGAAAAAGAATCTTGATCTTGCTTGATCCAGTTTCCGTTTCAATGTAAATGGAAATTAATATAATCGTAATTTAAGACAGATATATCTTGCTTTTTTCAGGTTAAAGAGGATAAGGTTTAACACTATTTCAAGTTCTTTTGATCTTCTCTGAGTAAAAGGGAATTAGGGCTAGGTGCTAGGACCTGGGAGGCTATTCCGTGAATCAGAATCTCAACCAGGGAAATCCCGTAGTTGTACTATGAAGCAAAATGTGAGAAGCTGGAGAGCAAAATAGAAAATATCCGGAACTGAGATAAAGTAAAAAGCTAAAAAGCGAGTGCATCTATGGAATGAAAGGATACTGTAAAGACCTTAAGGTAATGCCTACAGTGCGCTGCGTTAGATGTCAATAGCCCTCTGTAATAACTTTGCTAACTTTCATACTCAGTTATATTGAAAAGCATATTTAATTCTGTAATTGGCAAAGCCAGTAAAATAGTACTAAAAGATTTCAGCGAAATCTATAAAGGTAAACAACTGATCGCAATATTTGATAGACTGGCACAATTTCATGTTTGGCGTCACGGAGACCATGTTCATCAACGATGCAATCTCCCATTGCTAAATACTCAATAATAACGTGTTTACACACACACACATACACACACACACATATATATATATATATACACACACACACACACACACACATATATATATATATATATATATATATATATATATATATATATGTATGTGTGTGTGTGTGCGTGTGTGTGTGTGTGTGTGTGTGTGTGTGTGGGTGTGGGTGAAAATGAGAAATACATTTATCAAGATTTAGAGAATATAATTTCCAAGATACAAATTCAATAAGCGAGAGAGAGAGAGAGAGAGAGAGAGAGAGAGAGAGAGAGAGAGAGAGAGAGAGAGAGAGAGAGAGAGAGAGAGAACGGCGAAATGGCTTGTTGAAACCATTCACTGACAAAGAAATTAAATTCACAAAAGTCGAAGAGAGAAAATCTTCCTGGAGTTCCGTTTCCTGCGGTGAGAAATAGCGTTCGGGGCCAAAGTGACAGCGGGAGACGGCCAAAGTTAAGTTAGAACTGAAGCGAACGCCCCCTGCAGGTAGTTGGGGAAGGGGCGAGGGAAGGTGAAGGCGTGTAAGATAGATATTGGAGAATAAGGGGAAAAGGAAGTCAAGGGAATAGTTAGATTTACGTGGGTAAATTTCATGTAATTTCACATAACTATTATTATGAAAACGGAGCACATTTTGTTTTTGTTTAACAAACAATCTTGTCATTGGAGCTACTCTTTTCCAGCACAAGGACATCCACAAATATACATGGACTTCACCATGTGGTCATTGCAAAAATCAAATATTTTACATAGACATTAATAAAGAGAGAAGGAGGACTCTGACAAATGTAAAAAGCTATAGAGGTGCAGATGTTGGTAGAGATCACCAGCTCCTCATTGCCACACTGAAATTAAAACTGAAAGCACTCAACAGAAATGTAGATAGAACACCTAGGTTTGATATAACTAAGCTTCTAGAAGATGAGCACAGGAAAACATATGCAATTGAACGTAGGAATCGATTTGCAGTCTTAGAGACTTTGACAGACGAAAAACAGGCAATCAGCAAAGAATGGTGTGACATCAAGAACATTTATCAGTCAGTTGTTACTTAAATTTTGGGACATGCAGTTGATATCAATTGAGACGTGGGATATTATAAAATAGAGGCAGAGACAGTAATTGACTATTGAAAGGTTTTAAGGAAGTAATGACAATTACAAGGTAGAACATGCTAAATATTCCAGTGTTAATAGCGAAGTCAAAAGAATAGCCAAGAATGACTAGAGAGGATATTTAGACAGGTAAGCAGACGAGGCTGACAAAGTTATGCATTTAGGGAGTGTCTATGGTGTAAGATTTTCTCATAGAATTATTAATGAAATCTCTGTTGGGGCAAAGAAGAAAAGCATATATCTATCAAGAAGAGAGATGGATCTGTTATAACAACAGAATATAAAGAAAGACAACATTGGATGGATCACGTTAGTGAGGTCATGAATAGAAGATATGAAGGGAATAATTTGATTGATATACCTGAAGCTGAGGAAGACCTTGATGTGTCCATCAATGAATTCAGTGTCTTTGAAGTCGAAGCTATTATTAAAAACTGAAGAGATGGAAAGCCCCTGGATACGATGGAATAACTGCTATGATATTGGCCGAAAATTAAGTGACTCCCAGAATACTTCCAAGACTTTTTTGTAGAATATGGCATGAAGAGACAAAACCTGATGAATGGGAGTTAAGTATAGGTGAAAATGGCAAAAGAAAGCAGATCTGACTGATTGCAATAATTACAGAGGCATCACACTTGCGTCAATTGTCATGAATATATATAGTATGCTTATTCTAAAGAGACTAGAGAGAAAGATTGACGAAAAGCTGTGAGATGAACAAGTAGGATATAGAAACAGTAGAAGTTATACTGATCAAATGTTCATTTTAAGACATGTTGTTCACCAATGTGTAGAATATAGAAATACCCTTTTGATGGCATTTGTGGACTATGAAAAAGCCTTTGATACTGTCCACCGACCATCTTTGTGGAGAGTCCTGCGTTATTATGTTCCTATTAAATATGTAAACTTGATCAAGTCAGTTCATGAGTATAGGAAGTGCAGAGTTAATGTTAGTGGAGTCCTATCAAATAAATTTCCAGTGAAAAGTGGAGTACTCCAATGGAACGTATTGTCACCTTTGATGTTTATTCTCCTTGTAGATTTTGTAATGCAGAAAACAGTTGAGAATGGTAATAGGAAATTAGCTGACCTACACTATGCTGATGACACTGTCCTTATTAAATGAAAATGTCATTGAAAGGAGCCAGGATTAGTGAGGTAGAATCATCTAAATATTTAGGAACTATGATCTCTAATACAGGGTCTTAAGAATTTGAGTTTAATGAATGATTTAAAAAAGAAAATTAGGCAATGTCTAGGTTAAGTAAAATCTGGAAATCAAATCACCTGAAATTACATATAAAAGTCAAGCTATATATTAGTTTAGTGAGATAGATTTTACAATGAGAATATAAGTCGGGCTATGACAATAAAACAATTTCAGACAAATTGTTTAGATATCAGAACAAAACTCTCAGAAGAATAATGAGAGTTAAATGGAAAGGCAAGATTAGAAATGAAACTATAAGAGAGATTACTCGAGTGCCATATGAGGATGAGATCACGGTGAGGGTTAGATGGCGATAGTTTGGGCCGGCTCTTCGCACTCCCAAAAGAGACTAGTTCACCATACTTTTAGCTGGGCTCCGCAAGGAATTAGAAGAGTTGGAAGGCCCAGGCCTACATGGCTGAAGAATATGAAGCGTGATTTATGAGATGATGAATGGAGAACTATTGAATGAAAAACTCAAGATAGAGACCACTGGGGAAATCTAACCAAGTCATTTTGCGTCAATAGACGTAGGAGGAGACGATGATGATGATTATACATATAAAATATAGTATACGTTCATATATACAATATATAATACTAATGTACGCGACCCGTCGAGAATAATGGCTAAATGTTTAGATATGCAGACACACGCAATCCCCTCTTACCAGGGTTCGACTGTTCTCCCTCCTCCATATCCGAGGGACGGGAAGAGCTCAGTGTAATCAGAAATACAGTGTATATATATATATATATATATATATATATATATATATATATATATATATATATATATATATATATATATATACATATATATATATTATATATATATATATATATATATATATATCCTTTCATATTTATATATAGAGTATATAACTTGCTCTTTGTTTATATTAGGGAGATAGTTTATGAAGGTTATTATATGGAAAGTTATATACGGATTACTGATGGAAGTTAAAATAAAAGTAATCTTAATATTAATGTATAAAATAACAACATATGCAAATATTACTGATAACATTTGTTTTTATGTTGAACAGGCTGACATAAGCCTTTTTATAGTTTATATATGGCATATCTGTTTTGAGTAAATGATATCTGCATAATAATCAAGACAAAAGAATATAATAAAATAAAAATAAATCCACATTCATGAAAGAGGAAATTTATTCTTAGATTTTGAAGGGACCACCTCTCCTCTTCAGAAAGGAAAACGCTATATCCTTCAAAATTTATAACTATTTGTTTTCTGGCTTTTTTCCTTTCTCATATATGTACATAAATTTTTGCAATTTATAGTAATAAAATATAATCATCCTAAAGGGAGACCCCATTACCATAAGTACAACACGTGAGAAACCTCGCTGCCAGGCATAAGTTGAAAACTTCGTTGCCAGACGCAAGTTTACAGAATGATTGACAATGCCATTCAATTTGTAGTCGGGCCACTCGGTTGTTGTATCTAACAAAGGACTACTGTCTCTCGTTTACAGCTATGATAGGCAAACACTATTGGCGTGTGAGATGGGGGAACTGTAAGGGAAATGCCTGAGGTGTCACGTTTTGGTAAATATCAAGGCATGTTATGGCTTATTGGAGGTGAAATGATATGCTTGACAATTTTTTTTTTTTTTATAGTCAAGACGTTTATGATTTATTGGTAATTAGTCAGAAATTTATGAAGTTATCATACATAAAATAATATATTAGCTATGCTACAATCCTAGTTGGAAAAGCAGGATGCTATAAGCCCTAGGGCTCCATTTTGGAAAATAGCCTTGTAAAGAAAGAAAATAAATAAACAATATATAGATAAGTTATCATAAAACATATAAAATATCTTAATATTTGCAACAACGTTAGAATAGATCTGCCATACATAAATATTGAAGAGAGAATCATGTTAGCCTGTTCAATATAAAAACATTCGCTGCAAATTTTTGAACTTCTGAAGTTCCACCGATTCAACTACCTGATTGGGAAGATCATTCGCAATCTGGTCACAACTAGAACAAAACATATAGAATACTATGTAGTGTTGAGGCTTACAATGGAGGAGCAAGTTAATTCATTATCCTAATTCTTAACACATTTTATTGTGTATACATAAAAATACACGTACAGTGTGCACAGTATACATTTTTTATCAGATAAATTGTTTTCATAAGAGGGGGAAACTATAGAGGAAAACATCAGAGCAGTCTCTGCCACTTTCATACTTTAAAGTGTTGGATCGTTGATGAGCCTTGAAAAAAGAGAAGAGATTTACAACGCTGTCAGCTAAGATACCTACACAGAAGACTCATCAACATCGAATCTAATCCCCAACACATATTGCGCTACCAATCTTTATAATGAGCGCACTCTTGATAATGTGAGCATGAATAAACATTCATACACACACACACACTATATAGTAGGGTAAGGCAATTTTGGACAGAGGCAATTTTAGACAAGTAAGGCAAATATTGGACAGATACAATGTCTCTTAAACTATTTATAATTTTCGAAAACTATAATGCTATTAGAAACTGCCCAACCTTCTACTTTATAAATATTAGTATGTCTGGTTTTTAAAAAGTATTAAGTACCCATACATAAATTGTTGAATATGGGTGTCCAATAATTGCCTCACCTTCATTTTATGGTTTCTCAGAAATAATAAATGATATTATTTTTTCTAAAAACAAATTAGTGGATGATGCTAAAGGAAGGTTTAAAATAAAAAAGGAATGAAAAAATATGGGATATCTAGTGTCCAATTTTGCCTCGCCTTGAAAAAATGGTAAGGCAATTTTGGACACTTAATTTAAAAAACATCAATTCATAATGTTAAGTTATTAAGTAATAGATTTTGTAAACTATCTATCTATCTATCTATCTATCTATCTATCTATCTATCTATCTATATATATATATATATATATATCTATATATATATATATATATATATATATATATATATATACATATTCTTAATAATTTTAACTAGATATATAGATAAATGATAGTTCTTTGAAAATATTTTCTATCCTTTATTTCAATAGAAAATCATATTGATTTATAAGAAAACAAAAAAGAAAAAGTTTTCTTTTCATAGAAAATACTAATCAAACCTATTACTAATGAGAAAATAGGGACAAGTACAAAATTGGAAATAAAGGTGAACAATTCAATATATACTAAAGCCATATACGTGACAATTTGAATGCTTGAATATATGACGGGTCTATTTAATTCAACCGAATGCTCAAAAAACAGCTTCAGTTCTTTTAAATATGGCACAAAACATTCTCTTTGAGGTATGGGTTCCATAAATAAAGGACCATTAATTCCATCTGTAATTTGAAAAAGGTATGTATCTGTTTGGTGCTCTGGATACTCCTCTACTTCTAATGCCCGGCAGTTGATCTTACTGGAATTAGTATGGACCGGCAGGAGTCACTTGCCTTATTTAGATAGGCGCTGAGCATGACTAAGAAACTGGCTATTCTTTGATGAATTTAGCTTATGAAGCCTCTATGGATTTAGTCAGTCTATGGAAAGCGAAAATGAAAGAATTGTCCCCAGTCCCGGCCGTAGTGGGTTGCTAAGAAACTCCCGGTTTTAAAATACTAAAGAAAAATTGAAAATTGGTAATTGAAATGTTAGAACCATGAATCAAACTGGGAAGTTACAGCTAGTAGAGAATGAATTTATGAAATATAGTTTGGATATCTTGGCCCTAAGGAACAGATGGAGCTAGAAGAGAAAGGGTAGGAATAATGATGATGACACCAAGAGCAGAAAAGGCATTAACCAAATGGAGAGCTGTAGGTAGCAGATTGTTACTTACAAAAATTATTATTATTATTATTATTATTATTATTATTATTATTATTATTATTATTATTATTATTATTATTATTATTTTTCGCGAGTCCTAAATGGCTTCGGAAGAAAACCTTCGTCGATCTCCAAATGGTTTCATAAGAAATAGCCGTAGACTTAGCATAGAGTTCTAAATCACTCAAGAACGGAATCTTCCCGGAGCAGTAGATGAAATCACGGTTCATTATTATTAATCATCATTACCATTATTATTATTAATCATCATTATTATTATTATTAATCATCATCGTTAATATTATTATTAATCATCATTATTATTATTATTAATCATCATCGTTAATATTATTATTAATCATCATTATTATTATTATTATTATTATTATTATTATTACAATTATTAATCATTAATCATTAATTATCATTATTATTATTATTATTATTATCATTATTATTAATTATTACTAATTATTATTATTATCAATTATTATTATCATTATTATTATCATTAATTATTATTATTATTATTATTATTATTATTATTATTATTACTACTACTACTACTACTACTACTACTACTACTCTACTACTACTATTATTATTACTATTATTATTATTATTATTATTATTATTATTATTATAATTATTATTATTAATATGAGTTATTAGGGCCTATTGAAACCAGAGAAAGAGATAATTTTTCGCACGTTCTAAAAGGCTTCGGAAGAAAATCGTGGTTCTCCAAATGGATTCAGAAGAAATTACCATAGACATAGCATGGAATTTTGAATTATTCAAGATGCGAATCTGAACGACATCGAAAGAAAACCCTGAATCTCCAGATGTCTTCGGAAGAAATAGCCGTAGACTTAGCATAGAGTTCTGAATGTGTCCAGAACAGAATCTTCACGGAGCTGTAAATCAAATCACGAAATTTATTATTTATTTATTTATTTATTATTATTATTATTATTATTATTATTATTATTATTATTATTATTATTATTATTATTATTATTATTATTATTATTATTATTATTATTATTAGGGCCTATTAAAACCAGAGAAAAAAAAAAGAGAATTTTTCGCGAGTCCTAAACGGCTGCGGGAGAAAATCTTCGTGCATCTCCAAAATGATTCAGAAGAAATTTCCATATACTTAGCATGGAAGTCTGAATGATTCCAGAAATCTCTGTACGATTTCGGAAGAAAATCTTCCTGAATCTCCTCTCCAAATGACTTCAGAAGAAATAGCCGTAGACTTAGCATAGAGTTCTGAATGACTCCAGAACGGAATCTTCCTGGAGCAGTTCTGAACGGCTCCGCCCCGGATTCCAAAAGACTTCTGAAGACCTGATCTCTCTCTCTCTCTTTTTTTTTTCAAACATACCTTGCAACACCTCACGATCTGTATGTACTGTAGCTATGGAAGTTTACGCAGTGAACATTGGGAGAGAATTTCATTTTACTCATAGAGCTCGAGTTCTGGCGGAACAGGTAACTGACTGTGAGAATTTTGTTACAACTACAGGATGAATTGGAGGCTATTCGGAACACCATCATCTACAGATAGTTTGGATAGGTGCTGCCGAAGTTGGCGAGCTTTGAAGATCATAATGTAAGCGCCTTGAAGGATAATTTGCTTGCAGTTTAGCAACGATGTCCTATAATTGGATGCATTGGTGCAAAGCGGTGAGCGACGTGTGTTTCTTCAAAATTCGGCATTGAAGATAAAACATATCAGGAGGGCATTGGTAAATATATTGTGTTGCTCTTCGTTGGCTTTAGTATGGTGGCGTATAGTGTATGCCGAGAAATCAATGGCATACATGTCTTTACCCATCCCCCTTATAGGTAAAGACATGAAAGCCATCCATTTCTCCGATGAATCTGACGAATCAAGGACAAACAGCACTGAAATGTCTCTTGAAATCTCGAAGGAGACTGGTGAACTAAGCAAAGAAGATTTTGAAAAACTATAAAAGACAGAAGAGAATAGAGAAGGAAAGCCTTTATATGAAGAAGTATAAAAAAATAGCCTTAAATTATAGAGGTAAGTCACCTAAAAACTGAGATCAAGTAGTCTCTACTATCAGCAGTTAGTCGCCTTAAAACAGAGGTCTCAAAGAGCCTCTAGTGCTAGAAATAAAGCACCCAAAAATAAAGGTCAAAGAGCTTTTAATGTTAGAGGTAAGGGGATTAAAATAAAGGTCAAAGAAACTCTAATGCTAGAGTATAGCACCTCAAAATAGAGGTCAAAGAACCTCTAACGCTAAAAGTAAGGAGCCTCAATATAGAGGTCGAAGAACCTCTGATGCTAAAAGCGAGGAGACTCAAAATAGAGGTCAAAGACCCACTGTTGCTCAAAGTAAAGAGCCTCAAAATAGAGATCAAATAACCTCTCTAATGCTAAAAGTAAGGAGCCTCAAAATAGAGGTCAAAGAGCCTCTAATGCTCAAAGTAAGGAGCCTCAAAATAGAGGTCAAAAAGCCTCTAATGCTAAAAGTAAGGAGCCTCAAAATAGAGGTCAAACAGCCCATAATGCTGAAAGTAAGGAGCCTAAAAATAGAGGTCAAACAGCCTCTAATGCTAAACGTCAGAAGCCTCAAAGTAGAGGTCAAAGAGCCTCTAATGCTTAAAGTATGGAGCCTAAAAATAAAGGTGAAAGGGCCTCTAAGCCTAAATGTAAGGAGCCTCAAAATAGAGGTCAAAGACCCTCTAATGCTAAAACTAAGGAGCCTCAAAATAGAGGTCAAAGAGCCTCTAAAGCTAAAAGTAGAGCCTCAAAATAGATATCAAAGAGCCTCTAATGCTAAAAGTTAGGAGCCTCAAAATAGAGGTCAAAGAACATCTAATGCTAAACATAAGAAGCCTCAAAATAAAAGTCAAAGACCCTCTAATGCTAAAAGTAAGGAGCCTAAAAATAGAGGTCAAAGAGCCTCTAAAGCTAAAAGTAGAGCCTCAAACTAGATGTCAAAGAGCCACTAATGCAAAAAGTAAGGAGCCTCAAAATAGAGGTCAAAGAGCCTATAATGCAGGAGATACTGCACCTCAAAATCGAGGTCAAAGACCTTCTAATGCTAAAAGTAAGGAGCCTCAAAATAGAGATTAAAGAACCTCTAACGCTAGAAGTAAGAAGCCTCAAAATAGGCCAAAGAGCCTCTAATGTTAAATGTAAGGAGCCTCAAAACCAAGGTCAAAGAACCTCTAGTGCTAAAAGTAAAGAGCCTCAAAATAAAGGTCAAAGAGACTCTAATGCTAGAAGTGAGCAGCCTCAAAATAGAGGTCAAAGACCCTCTAATGCTAAAAGTAATGAGTCTCAAAATAGAGGTCAAATACCCTCTAATGCCAAATCTAAGGAGCCTGAAAATAGAGGTCAAAGAGCCTCTAATGCTAAAAGTAAGTAACTTCAAAACAGAGGTCAAAGAGCCTCTAATGCTAAACGCAAGGAGCTTCAATATAGAGGTCAAAGAGTCTCTAATGCTAAAAGTAATGAGCCCCAAAATAGAGGTCAAAGACCCTCGGATGCTAAACGTAAGGAGCCTCAAAATAGAGGTCAAAGAGCCTCTGATGCTAAAAGTAAGGAGCCTCAAAATAGAGGTCAAAGACCCTCTAATGCTAAAAGTAATGAGCCTCAAAATAGAGGTCAAAGATCCTTTGATGCTAAACGTAAGGAGCCTCAATATAGAGGTCAAAGATCCTTTGATGCTAAAAGTAAGGAGCCTCAAAATAGAGGTCAAAGAAACTCTAATGCTAAAAGTAAGGAGGCTCAAAATAGAGGTCAAAGAGACTCTAATGCTAAAAGTGAGCAGTCTCAAAATAGAGATCAAAGAGACTCTAATGCTAAAAGTAAGGAGTTGCAAAATAGAGGTCAAAGAGCCTCTAATGCTAAACGAAAGGAGCCTCAAAATAGAGGTCAAAGACCCTTTAATGCTAAAATTAAGGAGGCTCAAAATAGAGGTCAAAGAGCCTCTAATGCTAAAAATAATGAGCCTCAAAATAGAGGTCAAAGACCCTCTACTGCTAAAAGTAAGGAGCCTTAAAATAAAAATCAAAGAGACTCTAATGCTAAAAGTAAAGAACCTCAAAATAGAGGTCAAAGACCCTCTAATGCTAAAAGTATGGAGCCTCAAAACAGAATTCAAAGAGACTCTAATGCTAAAAGTAATGAGCCTTAAAATAGAGGTCAAAGGCCCTCTAATGCTAAAAGTAATGAGCCTCAAAATAAAGGTCAAAGAGACTTTAATGCTAAAAGTAATAAGCCACAAAATAAAGGTCAAAGACCCTCTGATGCTATAAGTAAGGAGCCTCAAAATAGAGGTGAAAGACCCTCTAATGCTAAAACTAAGGAGCCTCAAAATAGAGGTGAAAGACCCTCTAATGCTAAAAGTAAGGAGCCTCAAAATGGAGATCAAAGACCCTCTAATGCTAAAGGAAGGAGCCTCAAAACGGAATTCAAAGAGACTCTAAAGCTAAAAGAAATGAGCCTCAAAATAGAGGTCAAGGACCTTCTAATGCTAAACGTAAGGAACCTCAAAATGGAGATCAAAGACCCTCTACCGCTAAAAGTGAGGAGCCTAAAAATAGAGGTCAAAGAGTCTCTAATGCTAAAAGTAATGAGCCTCAAAATAATCAAAGAGACTCTAATGCTAAACGAAAGGAGCCTCAAAATAGAGGTCAAAGAGACTCTAATGCTAAAAGTAAGGAGGCTCAATAAAGAGGTCAAAGAGCCTCTAATGCTAAAAGTAAGGAGCCTCAAAATAGAGGTCAAATACCCTCTAATGCTAAAAGTAAGGAGGCTCAAAATAGAGATCAAAGAACCTCTAATGCTAAACGTAAGGAGCCTCAAAAGGGAGATCAAAGACCCTCCAATGCTAAAGGTAAGGAGCCTAAAAATAAAGGTCAAAGAGACTCTAATGCTAAAAGTGAGCAGTCTCAAAATAGAGGCCAAAGAGCCTCTAATGCTAAACGCAAGGAGCCTCAAAATAGAGGTCAAAGAGCCTCTAATGCTAAAAGTAATGAGCCTCAAAATAGAGGTCAAAGAGCCTCTAATGCTCAAAGTAAGGAGCCTCAAAATAGAGATCAAAGACCATCAAATGCTAAAAGTAAGGAGCCTCAAAATAGAGGTCAAAGAGCCTATAATGCTAAAAGTAAAGAGCCTCGAAATAGAGGTCAAAGACCCTATAATACTCAAAGTAAGGAGCCTCAAAATAGAGGTCAAAGAGACTCTAATGCTAAAAGTAAGGAGCCTCAAAATAGAGGTCAAAGAGACTCTAATGCTAAAAGTGAGCAGTCTCAAAATAGAGGTCAAAGAGCCTCTAATGCTAAACGTAAGGAGCCCCAAAATAGAGGTAAAAAAACCCTCTAATGCTCAAAATAGAGGTCAAAGAGCCTCTAATGCTAAAAGTAATGAGTCTCAAAATAGAAGTCAAAGACCCTCTAATGCTCAAAGTAAGGAGCCTCAAAATAGAGGTCAAACACCCTCTTAATGCTAAAAGTAAGGAGCCTCAAAATGGAGGTCAAGGACCCTCTAATGCTAGAGGGAAAGCACTTCAAATTAGAGATCAAAGAACATATAATGCTATGATTATAGTACCTCAAAATAGAGGTCATAGAGCCCTTAATACTAAAGGTATGGCACCTCAACATAAAGCTTAAATATTCTCTAATGTTGGAAGTATGGCACCTCAAAATAAAAGGTCAAAGGGCCTCTAATGCTAGAGGTAAGGTACCTGAAAATAAAGGCCAATTAGTCTGGCCTATTCTTTGTATATTCACCCTACGCACTGGTTTCCTGCGCGCCAGCGCTTTTCTCCGCCTTCACCAAAAACTGTGCTTCAGCAGAAACTGAGCACCAGCAGAAACTGAGCACCAGCAGCATCCTGTGCGCCAATGCTCCAGTACTCTCCTTCGCACTCGCGCGAGAGGCAAAAAGAATGAAAACTTTTTGACAGGTTAAAATTGCCCCGTTCCCCTCCCTGCAAACGCATGACAGCATGCCCACCGGGCGAAAAGGAAAGAGGCTTCACAGAAGGGTACAAGATCCCGAAGATTCCATCTTCCAAGGCGAATCAAATGATTCCCCTGAAGAAAGGAAAGATAAATACTGTGAAGAACTGCAGAGTATAATAGGTGAGAACCTAGAGAGATATGAAAATTGTGATTAATGACTTCAATGCTAAACTTGGAAGGAATAATCAAGGGATGGAAAATGTGATGGGTGTTGAGGTTCTTGACAAAGTTGCAAATGAAAATGGGGCACATTTTATAAGTTATTGTTCAACAAACAATCTTGTTACTGGAGGTACTCTTTACCAGCACAAGGACAAAGATACTTGGGATACTATAAAAAGAAGACAAAGACAGAAATTGATTTCTTAAAGTTTTCGAGGAAGTAATGAAAATTACAAGGTAGAGCATGCCAAGTATTTCAGTATTGATAGTGAGGTCAAAAGATATATCAGGAATGATTGGAGAGAATATTTAGACAGGAAAGCAGATGAGGCTGACAAAGCTATGAATTCAGGCAGTGGATTTGTTGTAGGAATTGCTCTTGGAATTATTAATGAAATCTCTACCGGAAAAAAGAAGCATATACCCATCAAAAAGATAGATGGATCTGTTATAACAAAAGAACATGAAGAAAAGTAACGTTGGATTGAACACTTTAGTGAGGTCATGAATAGGAAATACGAAGGGAATAATTTGGTTGATATACCTGAAACTGATGAAGACCTTGATGTGCCCATAAATGAATTAGGTGTGTTTGAAGTCGAAGCTATTCTTAAAGAAAAACTCAAAAGATGGAAACTCCCTGGATACGAAGGAATAACTGCCGAGATGATATTGCCTGAAAATGAAGTGACTCCCAGATTACCTACAAGATTATTTTGTAGAATATGGCGTGAAGAGACAAAGCCTTATGTATGGGAGCTAGGAGTGCTGCTGAAAATGACAAAAAAAGATCTGACTGATTGCAATCATTACAGAGGCATCACACTTACGTCAGCTGTCATAAAAATATATAGAATGCTCATTCTAAAGAGACTAGAGAGAAAGATTGATGAAAAGTTGAGAGATGAACAACCAGGATTTAGAAAAGGTAGAAGTTGTACTGACCAAATTTTCATTTAAGACATGTGGTACAGCAATATGTAGAATATAGAATTCCACTTTTGATGGTATATGTGGGCTATGAAAAAGCTTTTGATTATGTGCTCTGGCAAATTTTGTGGAGAGTCCTGCGACATTATGGAGTTCCTCTCAAATATGTAAATTTAATTGTCTGTTCATAAGCATAGCAAACTCAAAGTTAATGTTAGTGGCGTCTTATCAAACGAACTTCCAGTGAAAAGTGGAGTACTCTAAGGGAATGTGTTGTTACCTATGTTGTTTATCCTCCTCATAGATTTTGTAATGCATAGATCGGTTGGGGATGGTGGAGAAGGATTGGACTGGATTGATAACAGAAAATTAGGAGACCTAGAGTATGCTGATAACGCTGTCCTAATTAGCAGAACACCACAGGGATTGGAAAGCTTGCTTGCCAGAATGCATGAAAAATCCCATGAGGTTGGGGTCGAGATAAATAGAAGAAACAGATGATGAGAACGGAATATGCAATGGAAGATGAAATATCTTTGGAAGGATAAAGGATTAATGAGGTAATATTATTTAAATATTTAGGAACTATGATATCTAATATAGGAGCTTTAGAATTTGAGTTTAATGAAAGATTGAAAAAAGCAAATCAGAGGATGGCTAGGTTAAGTCAAATTTGGAAATCAGGTCGCCTAAAATTACATATAATAATCAGGCTATATATTAGTTTAGTGAGATTGGTGTTACTGTATGGTCGTGAATCTTGGTATATTAATGAAACTTATTTTGTAGATTTGAGAACAAAGCCCTCAGAAGAATATTGGGTGTTAAATGACAGGACAGGATTAGAAATGAAACTAAGAGAGATTACTCGAGCGCCACATGTGGATGAGATCATGGTGAAGGGTTGATGGAGATGGTTTGGGGATGCTCTTTGTTCTCCCTAAGAGACATTAGTTCACCAAACTTTAAACTGGCCTCCAAAGGCACTAGAAGAGTTCAAAGACTCAGAACTATAAAGCATGAAGTAGGATATTGTGATTGGAAAAGTATTGAATTAAAAGCTGAAGATAGAGACGACTAGCGAAATCTAATTGAGGCCCTTTCCGTAAATAGGCGTGGGAGGAGATGATGATGATGATATGTGGGCAGTGGCTTCAAGCATCTAGCTCAAGGCGAGTCACTTAGCCTCCTTCTTCCTCTAAAAACCCTTTTGTTGCTCTACTAATACAAAATAATGGACGATCCTTAATATCTTCGAAATATTTAGAATTTCTTTTTTATTTCTTTTAGTTTAGGTATAGATAAATCTTTATCATTCACTATCGGGACTATCCTAGCAGTTCAATTATCACTATTTATTACCCTGGTCAATTTAGATTTTTTTTGTATTTACGTTAGTGTTTGCAGACATTTTTTCTTAAAGAATCGAGAGATATTTGGTTGCTTTGTATTTCCATGATTTGTCATGTTTCTATATCTCTTTCTTTGTGTTTTCCTTTAATTTTTCTTCATTTTATCTTTTTTTCTTAAATCTTCGATTGTATCCCTTTCTTTTGTAAGTAAAAGTATCTCGTTGATGGCTCGTTCATAGTATGAGGTAACAATGATAAGAATAAAATGGATAGGTACAACTTAGGACAAATATTGTTTATGGGATCAGCTTTGCCCCTCCTTGATGTATCTATCATGTTGTTCACTCTAATGTTGCTCCATTTAACACCATATCAAAAAGGCAACATGACAGTTATCAACATGGAAATTAGCAGGAACAGAGAAAATATATTCTATTTCAATTCCTTAAATTTTCATTTGGATATGTGAATTATTATAGGAACAATGTATATAGTAGTTTTTTTTTTTTAGATATTTCTAGCATTTGGGTTGACACCCCTCTCGAGGATGTTACCATGTTTTGGTCAATCTTTTTGAAGGTTTCACCCCCTGAGTGTCAACAGCTTTAAGAGTGTCCCCAGTATTAAATAACTTTTTGAAAATCATATCGTAACCATCGAGCTAGAAAGAAACTTTTTTTTTTTTCTAATGTAACTCTCGGGGTGTCACCATGGGCAGACCTCTTTTACTGCACCCCTTATGTCTTATTTTGAATTTTTATGATTACATATATGCATATTTATACATGAAAGTATGTTTGTGTGCTCGAATATAAAGTTTGATTTACATATTCATATAGTAAGGCAAAATTGGACAGTTTTCAAAACCATGGTCAGGCAAAATTGGACAGGCAAACTTCTCACTTTTTTCTTGGCGAGGCAAAATTGGAAAATCTTGGATTACGGACACAAAAATTTATGTAAGTCTATAATTTTTTTCTAGCATATTTATATTGAGAGGGACCACAAATTGTCATAGTTTGCCCAACTGAGCGTTGGCGCTTAATGGAGATACAGACGTGTCCATAATTGCCTCACTATCCAAAATTGGCTCGCCTCTGAGATATTTTTTTTTATTACAGTAAAACGAGAATTTCTAATTCTTTGATGATTATGAAACAAGCCATATTTATAGATGAGACCTCCCTCTCTTGAAAACATGTTTGGTATTTGGTCATAAATCATTAATATAGATTTTGTACAAAGGTTACTAAAAAGGTGTCCAAAATTGCCTTACCCTACTCTATATATATATATATATATATATATATATATATATATATATATATATATATATATATATATATATATGTGCGTGTGTGAGTGTATATACATGTATATGTATATATATACATATATATACATATATATATATATATATATATATATATATATATATATATATATATATATATATATATATGTATACGCATGCTTTATCTGGATATAGGGTGTACAGAAATACATCAGAAATAAGGCATTCTTGGCAAGTTGACCAAATCTCTCTCTCTCTCTCTCTCTCTCTCTCTCTCTCTCTCTCTCTCTCTGAATAAATTATTGGTCCATGAAAGGACAAAAGAGATAATATTGCCGCCAGAACTACGAGAGAGAGAGAGAGAGAGAGAGAGAGAGAGAGGAGAGAGGAGAGAGAGAGAGAGAGAGAGAGAGAGAGAGAGATAAAAGGAGGACCAGAAAGAAAGGTCATCATACATAGATATTTATTCTATATACACTATACATATATATATATATATATATATATATATACATATATATATATATATATATATATATATATATATATAGGCTATATATATATATATATATATACATATATATATATATATATATATATATTTATCTATCTATCTATCTATCTATCTATCTATCTATATATATATATATATATATATATATATATACATATTGCAACAGAAAGTAATTACAGGAACACATTCGGATAAGTAATATGAAGGATTAAGAGGAAAATGGAAAAGGAAACAGAAACGGATAACATAAACAAAGGAAACGAGAGACGTCCAAAGCAGATATGAAATAAAATGAAATGGAGAACAACAAATAATTAGAAATGGATTCTCATTTAAAAATATATTTTGGAATAAGATATTTAAAGGAAGGAGGAAATGAGAGAGAGACAGAGAGAGAGAGAGAGAGAGAGAGAGAGAGAGAGAGAGAGAGAGAGAGAGAGAGAGAGAGAGAGAGAGAGGACATTATCCATAAAACAGGATCATCTTCCTCGTGGTTTTATGAAAGAGGGGGAAATCTGAACAGTCCCATCTCCATCCTCAATAGGATCTCTCCAAACCCACTCCCCCACCCCCACGCCCTCCCGGCTCGTACATTCCTCTAACCTCAGACTGTCAAGTGAGGAACTCGTTGCTTTTTACCTTCAAACCATAAGATTTTTTATTGAAATCGAGGATTTGGAAATGTATTTTCGTCTTGTGTTATTATTACTACTACTACAAAACTTCATAATAATAATGACATCAACTAGTGCTACTACCAACCGCAATAATAATAATAATAATAATAATAATAATAATAATAATAATAATGTCTCTTTAAAGCTAAATCAAAGCAGTTTCCACTCAAACTCTTTAGTTCCTTTGGTCGCTGCATCCTCACCATCCTTGTGAGCTTTACGATGGGATGTTTTGGGGGAGTCTATAGGTATATCTGCTGAGTCATCAGCATCCATTGCTTGACCCTCCTTGGTACTAGCTTGGGTGGATCAGATGTGTATATGGTCAGTCTCTAGGGCATTGTCCTGCTTCATAGGGCAATGTCAATCCCTTGCCTCGGCAAGGCCGCTCGTGAATACGAGCGGCCTTTAAACCTTTAAACAGCAACGTAATGTTGTGATAAAATGAAGATGAACATTGGTAAAGGTGAATAAAAGTATTCTGACAGAGAGAGAGAGAGAGAGAGAGAGAGAGAGAGAGAGAGAGAGAGAGAGAGAGAGAGAGAGAGAGAGAGAGCCCAATTTACGGTTGTTGTCGTCACATATCTTTTAAGAAAGTACTCGACCAAAGTATGAGCAAACTAAGGAGGGAAAAAAAAACATCAAAATTTACCACTTGTTAAAAGTCAAGCAATATAACTTGCACACAGTCAACTCGGTCTCTCGGCTGCATGTGCGTTCCAGCAAGCGCCCAAATAAATCGAAATCTCAAAAGACCACCAGCATGAATGCGGTCTTTATGTATTCATGAAATCAGCAACTGCAAAATACCCGAACCCCACACATATTAAATTCTCTTAAATTCAACGCCTCTTAACGGTATTCTTTGCTTATGAATGCCACACGGAAATACTACCACCATATCTGGAAAGTTAAATATGGTGAACAGCAAATTCATGTTATCAACATGTTCCTTGTTGAATGCAGTGAAACATTTAAGAGAGAAGTAAATTATATAATAAAGATAGAGCAAAACGCTTTATATAGTAACGGAATATATGGTCAGATTATTTCAGCTAGGAAAATTAACAGGTTTAAGAGTACTATTGTCCCATTCATTACATGAAGAATAAAATAAAATAAAATTTCAATATTTGAGCGCGTGGAGCATTGGCTCCACGAACTCAAATGTCTGTAAAACTAATAAAACCTTTATGTAAATCTCCTAAAGATATAAAAACACCTGTACTGGCATATATCTCATGTTTGGCTCAATTTGAAGGATTTAACGAAAGATTACAAATCCCTTTCAATTTGGAAAACCTACTCATTATATAAATAAAACTGACCGATATAGGGTATATTTAGCTCAATATTCACGTTAATTCAAACAAAAATCACAAAACTGTCTATTTCAAGTGTTAGTCTAATTATCCTGTTCGCTAACAGGATTTGAACTCACGTCTAC
>NC_090743.1:52513039-52515539 GCF_036898095.1 Palaemon carinicauda
ACTGTTTTTAACAGACGTACAGGATCCTCGGCTCTTCTTAACAGACACACAGGATCCTTGGTTCTTCTTAACAGACTCACAGATCCTCAGCAGTTCTTAACAGACACACAGGATCCTCGGCTGTTCTTAGCAGACAAACAGGATCCTTGGCTGTTCTTGACAGACACACAGGATCCTCGGCTGCACTTAACAGACATATAGGATCCTCGGCAGTTCTTAACAGACACAGAGAGTCCTCAGCTGTTCTTAACAGACACACATGATCCTCGGCTGTTCTTAACAGACACACAGAACTATCGGCTCTTCTTAACAGACTCACAGATCCTCAGCAGTTCTTAGCAGACAAACTGGATCCTCGGCTGTTCTTAACAGACACACAAGATCCTCGGCTGCTCTTAATGTACACAGGATCCTCGGCAGTTCTTAACAGACACAGAGGGTCCTCAGTTGTTCTTAACAGACACACATGATCCTCGGCAGTTCTTAATAGACACACAGGATTATCGGCTCTTCTTAACACACTCCGAGATCCTCAGCAGTTCTTAACAGTCACACAGGATCCTCGGCTGTTCTTAGCAGACAAACAGGATCCTCGGCTGTTCTTAACAGACACACAAGATCTTCGGCTGCTCTTAATGCACACAGGATCCTCGGCATTTCTTAACAGACACAGAGGGTCCTCGGCTGTTCTTAACAGACACACATGATCCTCGGCTGTTCTTAACAGACATACAGGATTATCGACTCTTCTTAACAGTCTCAGAGATCCTCAGCAGTTCTTAATAGACACACAGGATCCTCGGCTGTTCTTAGCAGACAAAAAGGATCCTTGACTGTTCTTAACAGATACAGACGATCCTCGGCTGCTCTTAACAGACATACAGGATCCTCGGCAGTTCTTAACAGACACAGAGGGTCCTCGGCTGTTCTTAACAGACACACATGATCCTCGGCTGTTCTTAGCAGAAAAACAGGACCCTCGACTGTTCTTAACAGACACTCAGGGTTCTCGGGTGTTCTTAACAGAGAAAAATTATCTTCAACTGTTCTTAACAGGCACACAGGGTCCTTGGCTGGTCTTAACAGATACACAGGGTCCTCAGGTGTTCTCAACAGACACACAGGGTTCTCGGCTGTTCTTAACAGACACACAGGGTCCACGGCTGTTCTTAAAAGACACACAGGATCCTTGGCTGTTCTTAGCATACAAACAGAATCCTCGGCTGTTCTTAACAGATACGAAGGGTCCTCTGCTGTTCTTGACAGACACACAAGATCTCGGCTGCTCTTAGCAGACACACAGGATCCTCGGCTGTTCTTAACAGACACAATGGGCCCTCGGCTGTTCTTAACAGACACATAGGATCCTTGATTGTTCTTAGTAGACACACAGCATCCTCGGCTGTTCTTAACAGATACAAAGGGTCTTTAGCTATTCTTAACAGATACACAGGATCCTTGGCTGTTCTTAACAGACACAGAGGATCCTCGGCTCTTCTTAACAGACACACTGGATCCTCGGCTGTTCTTAACAGACATACAGATCCTCTGCTGCTCTTAACAGAGACACAGTCTACACAGCTATTCTTAACAGATACACAGGATCTTCGGCTGTTCTTAGCAGACAAGCAGAATCCTCGCCTGTTCTTAACAGACACACAAGATCCTTAGTTGTTCTTAACAGACACACTGGATCTTCGGCTGTTATTAACAGACACACAGGATCTTCGGCTGTTATTAACAGATACACAGGATCCACGGCTGTTCTTAGCAGACAAACAGGATCCTCGGCTGTTCTTAACAGACACAGAGGATCCTCTGCTGCTCTTAACAGACACACAGGATCCTCGGCAGTTCTTAACAGGCTCACAAGATCCCTTCATGTGAATAATGAAAGATTTTAAAGGAGAAGGCACTAGAGATTCGGTGGGACCTCCGAAGGAATTTAGGTCCGGGAATCCTAACCGTAAATATGTTAAGCTGTTTCCGGGAGTTTGAAATTTATACTGTAGAATTCTGGGGTACACAGAAAATAAATGATAATAATGATAATTGTTATATTATTATTATTATAATTATATTACACGAGCATAATAATAATAATAATAATAATAATAATAATAATAATAATAATAATAATAATAATGACTAACATAGCAATTACAATTTCAATCATGGTTCAATTATCAAACAACAATCATAATTCGAACGAAAAAAGAACAATACATGATAAGGACAACAAATATTATAACAGTTTCAATGAAAAACTTATCTGGTGTCGCAACAAGTGAGGTCATTGACGTAGAGACGAAAAAGAGTCAGAAGATGGAAGAGGAGAGGAGAGGGTATATCTGATGAAAATTCGGAAAACACAAAAAATAATAAATGAAATTAAATAATGAATAAACAGTTTATGCAACCGTGGCTTCCTTCGAGCAAATACGCGCGTGTGAGCGTACGCAATGAGGCTAACGAACAAATTCTATTATTGTATTCAAAA
>NC_090743.1:52520539-52530539 GCF_036898095.1 Palaemon carinicauda
GATAACATATATATATATATATATATATATATATATATATATATATATACAAGATATAAATATATATACATATATATATATATATATATATATATATATATATATTTATATATATGTATATGTAATTATATAACACACACACACACACACACACACACACACATATATATATATATATATATATATATATATATATATATATATAAATTTCTTTTGTTCTTGAAAAACATCCAATAAGTGTATCAAATCTCATTTCTAGTGAAAATTGCATAAATATTTATTTGACCTACGAAGTATATTGGCAATTTGGCGTTTAACAGAATATTTTCATAAAAAAAACCCAATTGCTCAACTCAGAAAAAAAAAAATATGTGTATACAAGAGATATATGACAGTTTCTCAAAAATGAAGAATGGATGAAAGAATCCCTGGAAAAAAAAGGTGATAAAGTTGTGAAGGAAAAAAAGTGAAGACTAATCAACAGGTAATTTTTTTCCCGAGTCTAGGATTCCCCGAATAAAATAGGGGAAAAAAGAGGAAGTTTATTTCCCCATTCGTTTCCTTTCATAAATCGGGATCCAGGTAAAAACCTGAGATTAATCAGGTAAAACGAGCGCAAGAGAGAGAGAGAGAGAGAGAGAGAGAGAGAGGAGAGAGAGAGAGAGAGAGAGAGAGAGAGAGAGAAAATGGTGATTTTTTAATCTTAAAATCTATAAAAGTAATACTAGTGATTGAAAAAACACAGAAAAATCACTTCAACACTTTAACCGTGTGAGAGAGAGAGAGAGAGAGAGAGAGAGAGAGAGAGAGAGAGAGAGAGAGAGAGAGAGAGGTTATTTTATCACAATAAATTATAAAAGCAATACCAATGATATCAAAAAAACAGAAACAAAGCACTTCAACACTTTAACCGTGTGTGTGAAAGAGAGAGAGAGAGAGAGAGAGAGAGAGAGAGAGAGAGAGAGATGCATGCAATCTTAAAATAATATTGTGAAACTTAAAAACGTTCCCAAGCTTCAAAACTAATTTCACAGATTCAACTATTAACAAAATTTTTAAAGATTATACTTCACTAATCTAGAGAGAGAGAGAGAGAGAGAGAGAGAGAGAGAGAGAGAGAGAGAGAGAGAGAGAGAGAGAGAGAGAGAGATTGTAGACTTTACTGCAATATCGAAAATCTCGGAAATTGTTCAATATCTTCAGAAGCAATTTGGTGTTGGGATATTTTTAGGTGGATTAAAAGCAATTTCGAAATTCTGAAGATTGCTCCTAAACTTGAAACGTAATTTCGTGGTTTCAATTATGATAACCTACGAAAAAAATGGATATGTGTTTCGGCATGGAGACAAAACCTGATGAATGTGAGCTAGGAGTTTTGGTGAAAATGACAAAAAAAAGAAAAAAAAAAAAGGATATCTGACTGATTGCAATAATTACAGAGGCCTCAGTTGCCAGTTGTCATGATAATATATAGTATGCTCATTCTAAAGAGACTAGAGAAAAAGATTGATGGAAAGCTGTGAGATGAACAAGTAGGATATAGAAACGGTAGAATTTATACTGCGGTGAACAAGCAAGATTTAGAAAAGACAAAAGTTGTGCTGATCAAATTTTTATGTAAAGACATGTTGTACAGCAACGTGTAGAACATAAAAATCCAATTTTGATGGCAATTGTGGACTATAAAAAAGCCTTTGATAGTGTGCACTGGCCAATCTTGTTTAGAGTCCTGCGTTATTATGCAATTTCTCTTAAAATTGTAAATTTGATTAATTCTCTTCACGAGTATAGCAGGTGCAAAGAAATGCCTTGTCACCTATATTGTTTAACCTCCTTATGGATTTTGTAATGCGTAAAACATTTGGAGATGGTGGAGAAAGATTGGACTGGATTGGTTACACGAAATTAGCTGACCTAGAGTATGCTGGTAATGCTGCCTTTATTAGAAAAATGCCACAGGATTTGCAATGCTTGCTTACTAGAAGGCATGAAATATCATAGGAGGTTGGGCTCAAGATAAACAGAGGAAAGACAGAGATGAAGAGAACGGAATATGGAATGGAAGATGAAAAATCATTGGAAAGAGAAAGGATTAATGAGGTATGTATAATTATTTAAGCATTCGGGGACTATGATATCCAATACAGGGTCATTAGAATTGGAGTTTAGTGAAAGATTAAAAAAAAAAATCAGGCAATGGCTGGATCAGGAAGAATTTGGAAATCAAATCGTCTGAAATTACAAATATGAATCAGACTATATATCAGTTTAGCGAGATGTGTCATTGTATGGATATGCGGCGTGTTATGACAATAAAACAATATCCAACAGATTAATACATTTGAGAACAAAGCCCTCAGAAGTCTTACATTGCTGTCTGTTCTCAAACATCAGAGAACACACAAACGTAAGACTAATTTTTCATATATAAACTTTAAAATCATCGCTCAAGCACCCAGCAACTCCTCTGCTAATATTAGAGTCGTTAGTAATTAAAGAACAGGCTCCTCTACTAAATAGCCAATTATCTTCTGTCCCCCTCCATATCGCTTAAGCCGGTGAATTTGGAATTTTCTTTTTGAGTGCTGTCTTTCTGACAGCTAGTCAGTTCTCTGGTCTAGTCATGGCAGGTTGGTCTCCCAGGACAGTTTTATTATTGATTTATCCATTTTAGTTTTAAACTGTTATGAAATTTATAATTTTATGTCTTTTGTAGCCTTGATAACGGGATGAGTCCCGTAACGTCGGCACCAATAAATATGAGAGATGTCCAGACTCCTCGTTCTCCTTTTTATTTCAACTTTGAAGCTCGCCAGGAGCAATGACCTACCCACGTATATATATATATATATATATATATACATACACACATATGATATATACACATATTTATATATACATAATATATACACATTTATATATATATATATATATATATATATATATGTGTGTGTATATATACACATATATATAATATATATACATATTTATATATATTCATAATATATACACATTATATATATATGTATATAATATATATATATATATATATATATATATAACATATACATATATTTATATATAGATAATATACACACACACACACACACACATATATATATATATATATATATATATATATATATGTTTAAAATACACACACACACACAGATATATATATATATATATATATATATATTTTATATATATATATATATATATATATATATATATTTTATATATATATATATATATATATATATATATATATATATATATATATATATATATATATTAAATAATACTATGACGAAATATTTCACAAACATAATCATCCCTCCAACCTTGTCATTTGTAACAAACGACATGAAACCTTATTGCACCTCCCTATAATCAGACATCTGTGAAGCGCCGTATCAAAAGCAAAGGGGAAAATAGATGACATCAAAGCATTTTGGCCGTTTCTCTCGAAAGGGGCCCAATAACCCTGTTATCTGTAAGTCCCTCGCTCTTAATAAGCTTTCAGAATTGATTAAACAGTCGTATCAATCAGACCATCTGAAGATCTCTATACGATATTGTAAGGATGCGTCGGAGGTTCTGTCTTGAATGGTGCGTGTTATGGAATTATTGTTATTATTTATATGATTATCATTATTAGTGTCATCATCATCATTATTATTTCCACTATTATTATTATAATTATTATTGTTAATATTATTATTATTATTATCATTATTATTATTAATATTATTATTATTATTATTATTATTATTATTATTATTATTATTATTATTACTAGTGTGCGCGACCCGTCAAAAATGACGGCTAGATATTGAGACATGCATACACATGCAAACCCCTCTCACCGGGGTATGACAACTCCCTCTTTCAATTACTCGAGAGATGGGGGAGTTTGGCGTGATCCAATTTATATATACGCATATATACAGTATATATATACATATATATATATATATATATATATATATATATATATATATATATATATATATGTATATATATATATATATATATATATATATATATATATATATATGTGTGTATATATATATATATATATATATATATATATATATATATATACACTCTTGGTTCTTATTACTTATGGGAGATGATGATGATGATTACTATTGTTAATAATATTATTCATAATATATGCATTGGTTAGGTCAATTGCTTCTGCACACTTACTACCACGGCTCCTTTAATTCTGCCACACCCCCCCCCCCCCCACCCCCTCACCTCCCACCCCACCTTTCTGGTTTCCAAGCTGTACTAGCCGAAGGATATTTCAAGAAACTGCGTTATCTCTAGCGATGGCTTAGCGATCGTTTCTTTGTATCTTATCCCTAACTTTATGAGTCTATTCATTCTTTTGATGTTAACTTTCCAGTTTAATTCGCTGCTACATTTTCTGTATATGCCATCAGCTTCTATGTCCAGTGTATAATTGCCCACAAAAATAAATATAGAAAAGGTTGCAAATAAATTGGTAAAAAAACGTTAACAAAAGGATAACGAAAGGAATTGTTAGGCAAATTTAAAGACTGGTATTATGGAAAATATTCTGCTAAGATATTAAAAAGTAAAAAAAATGCAAAATATATCACATGAAATGCCTAAATCTTTATAAATATTACAAAAAGATACACACACAATTACAAGTACCTTGATATGTTTCCCTTTAACTGAACATGAATCATAAAACTGATAATATAAAAATATTATTCAGAGGTTAATATTAGATATCTTATTAAAATATATGGTTTGAATTACCACAGATTGTCTTTTTACTATATCACTGTATATTACTTAATACTTGAATTATGTCATCTCTAGTAGAAAAGGGCAAAAGATGAAGACAAGATTCAATAAAATAAGGACATGGCTTCAAAATTAACAATGTTGAAAGTACTTGACTATTGAATATCTACAAAACATAAATAACTTCAACTCATGAGAGAGAGAGAGAGAGAGAGAGAGAGAGAGAGAGAGAGAGAGAGAGAGAGAGAGAGAGAGAGAGAGAGAGAGAGAGAGGAGAACATAGTTTAATGTACAGTTGGACACAGGAATTCCGGGTAAACCTTTCTCGGAGGAAGTGCATCGTCACACCCCTACGGGGAGGCGAGTAGTCAAACAGAAGTAGAGGTGGAGGGCGGGGAGTAACTCGCTGCACAGTACGGGTGTGGGAGGGTATCATTCCTCAGAGAGAGGTGTGCAAAGAATTCATGAGTCCAACCGTGCGTGAATTAAATTAAAATGTATCAACGAAATAACATTTAGCTGCCAAACTCTATGACCACACATATAGCGACACCGCCAGCAATAACTAATAGGGGTAACAAAGTCATTCGGTCTTAATGCCTCACCACAATCGACTCATTTCAACTGTCAGCTGTTCAGGTCTGGGTATTTGTTTTCACTGGAAGTACGAGAGCTAATCTCTCGACCACGTGAGGTGGGAGCAAAGGTCTAGAAATACATCAAGTTATAAATTAAGGTTTAAGGTAAATTTCAAATTTATGATGATTGATAAAATGTTGCAAATCATATAACTAATTTTAATAAGCAAATTGAATTCCTTGTTCTTAACAGAATTTAAAACTGTAAATGCATATATATACATATATATATATATATATATATATACATATATTATGCATATATATATATATATATATATATATATATATATATTATATATATATTATATATATATATATATATATATATATAATATATATATATATATATATATATATATATATATATATATATATATATATATATATATATATATATTATATATATTATATATATATATATATATATATATATATATATATATATATATTCTGAATACAGATACATTAAACTGGTGGAAACGTTTATGTATCACCATGATCAACAGAGCTGTACTGGTCAGGGTTACTCCAACCAGGCTGGTTTGCTTCAAGCGATCGCACTTAAGTCTCCCACCTTCACCAATCCGCAATGGCCAGCGTGGTGATAAAAACTGGCCAAATCCCAGACATGTCTTAGGATTCGTCCTGTAGTGGACTAGAAACGGCTGCCTTAGTTGTTTGTTGTTGATATAAATATATATATATATATATATATATATATATATATATATATATATATATATATGTATATATATACTTATATATGTATATATAGAAATATATATAGATATTTATATATATATATATATATATATATATATACTTATATATGTATATATATAAAATTATATATAGATATTTATATATATACATATATATATGTATATATATATATATATATATATATATATATATATATAAGTATAGACATGAGTTATGGTATGACAATGAAACAATATCCAATAGATTTTGTAAATTCCAGAACAAAGCCCTTGAAGAATATTGGGAGTTAATGGCAGGATTGGATCAGAAGAGATTAGTCGAGTGCCATATATGGATGAAATCATGATGAGGGGTAGATGGAGATAGTTTGGGCATGCTCTTCGCACTCCCCAAGAGAGATTAGTTCACCAAACTTTCAACTGTGCTCCAGAAGGCACTGGAAGTGTTGAGTTGGAAGCCCCAGGTATACATGGCTGAGGAATACGAAGAGTGAAATAGGAGATGATGAATGAAGAAGTATTGATTTAAAAGCTTAAGATAGAGACGGGTGGCGAGACCCTTTGCGTTAATATGCGTAGGAGGAGTTGATATATATATAAATATATATATATATATATATATATATATATATATATATATATATATATTTATATATATATATATATATATATATATATATATATATATATATATATATAACGTATATATACTTACATATATAAACATACAGTATGTACCTAATATTACAATATAACAGCTTCGTGGATCGTTCGTTTCAACGATTAGGTCATGAGACCTTTAACCTCGTCCTTAAAGTTTTGCTATTAACTGGTACATTTATACTATTTTATGCATATACGAATATATGTACATGGAAAAAGAGAGAGATGGCTGGATATACAAATTTATATATATTGTATATCTACATAATCATATACTAGTTAACAGGCCGTATTAATATACAGGGGATCTTCTCTCAAAATTAACCTTCTCTCTCTACCTTTCTTTTATTTACTTGTTTTTTCTCTATCACTTCGATCTTCTTGCAGTCCTTTCAATATTATCCATCATAAAATTTATAAAATGTCTGCCACACACACACACACGCACACACACACACCCACACACACACTGTTATTAAGGGCGGTCATTGCGCCACCTTTTTTCAAACAAAGACCCCACCAGCAAGGACTGGGTTGACAGGCCATAAGCTTTGGGACCCTACTCAGAGTCTCATACCCCCCCTCTCCAACCATCCTATACCAGTCTACCCCCCTTGAGGTCTCATTTCCAGACATCCTTTACAAACCACGTGGCGACGTCGAGATTCCAGGAGAAAGAGGAGGCCTATTGATGGGGGTGTCGGGACACGTGACAAGGCCTGACCAATGGGACAACAGTCAGGCCAATTTCCACCCACCCCCCCCACCCCTCTTGGGGGCAAAATGGAGCTCAGTCGGCTTAGGAGCGCTGGGCATCCTTCTTCGCGACCCAGCTTCAGTGAGAAAAACATCACCTCTCCTCCCTCAAGACACCAAGGGAGGCAGGACCTGTGCATACCCTCCACAAGGGAGGAACCAGAGTCCTTTTTACTAAGGTAAGGTGTTTGATTTTGAGATCCTCATCATCCTTACTCAACCTCCCATCCCTTCCTAATCACATCCCATTTTTTTTTCTTTTTATCCTTTTAAGAAAGATCCTACCCACTGAAACTTTTTATCCTATTCCTTATATCAAAACCACGTGTGCCATTTGCTCCTAACCTTAATTAATTCACCCTGTAACAGTGTTGATTTCCACGTGTAGTGTTTAAATCCCTAAGCTTTGCACTTTCATTTCATTTGCTTAAAAGTTTTTACCACACGACTTCATCGTGTTCCCAGCTTGTAGAAGTAAGTGTTCTGTTAATGATTTCATTTATTTCCCTTTTCAGGGAATGTAATTGCTGTGCTGAATTATCATCCACGGTCCATCAAACTCCATGCGAAACTACTCGTGGTTTAAATTAAAATATAGTTATCAGCTGTGCTCCCCTTTTATTGATTTTTATTTAAACATTATTGTAAATATATCTATTTGTCGGTATTCCTTGTCTTATTGCCGACTGGCGACCTTTCCATTGTTCTCTTTCTTGTTATCGCCCAGAGTTCATTAAGCAAGAAGAATAAGAGGCTCATGAGGTGGTGCATAGACCTCCAAGACCACAATTGGAAGGTCGAGCACATAAGAGGCGCAGATAATAAAATAGATGTCCTCTTCAGGCATTAGTGCTCAGTGCACAGTGCCATATCCCTAGCTTGTAGTCATAGTCAGTAAGTTAATTTAGGTTGCATGAAAAAATATTATAGGCCTTGGTGTCACCCCAGGTAGATAAACTCGAGGAGCCATCTTGGCATCATTAGTTGCATTTAATGTATTTTTATGTATTTATTTTATCTTTTGCATATATGTCAATTTATTTTAATTTTCATGTGTCCCACTGCACTAGGTTACTTAACTTTAACCATTTGTGGCATTTAAATTTTTATTTTTGCATTTTTAATTTTTTTGATTGGTTGCCTCACAGACAGCATGCTTATTTCTATGTGGCACTTAAAGTTAATTTACTATCAAAATAAAGGAAAATTATGACCATAATTGCAGTTTGGAAATTAATTCATTATCGTGGTGAGATTCACCGAGGGAGGAGTCATTAAGGCTAGTGGCTTCAGACCTTGCTTGCAGAGTTCTTGTCCTGTTCTAGGACAAAATCTCTGCTAAAATGGGGGGCTGTTATTAATGGCGGTCATTGCGCCACTTTTTTTCAAACAAAGACCCCACCAGCAAGGACTGGGTCGACAGGCCATAAGCTTTGGGACCCTACTCAGAGTTTCACCCCCCCCCCAACCATCCTATACCAGTCTACCCCCCTTGAGGTCTCATTTCCAGACATCCTTTACGAACCATGTGGCGACGTTGAGAACCCAGGAGAAAGAGGAGGCCTACTGATGGGGGTGTCGGGACACGTGACAAGACCTGACCAATGGGACAACAGTCAGGCCAATTTCGCCCCCCCCCCCCCCCACTTGGGGGCAAAAGGGAGCTCAGTCGGCCTAGGAGCGGCTGGGCATCCTTCTTTGCGACCCACCTTCCGTGAGGAAAACATCACCTCTCCGCCCTCAAGACACCAAGGGAAGCAGGACCTGTGCATACCCTCCACAAGGGAGGAACCAGAGTGCTTTTTATTAAGGTAAGGTGTCTGATTTTGAGATCCTCATCATCCTTACTCAACCTCCCATCCCTTCCTAATCACATCCCATTTTTTTCCTTTTATCCTTTTAAGAAAGATCCTACCCATTGAACCTTTTTATCCTATTCCTTATATCCCAACCACGTGTGCCGTTTGCTCCTAACCTTAATTAATTCACCCTGTGTGTTGATTTCCACGTGTAGTGTTTAAATCCCTAAGCTTTGCACTTTCATTTCATTTGCCTAAAGGTTTTAACCACACGACTTCATTGTGTTCCCAGCCTGTAGAAGTAAGTGTTCTTTTAATGATTTCATTTATTTTCCTTTCAAGGGAATGTGATTGCTGTGCTGAATTATCATCCACGGTCCATCAAACTCCATGCGAAACACCTCGTGGCTTAAATTAAAATATAGTTATCTGCTGTGCTCCCCTTTTATTAATTTTATTCAAACATTATTGTAAATATATCTATTTGTTGGTATTCCTTGTCTTATTGCCGACTGGCGACCTTTCCATTGTTCTCTTTCTTGTTAACGCCCAGAGTTCCTTAAGTAAGCCTGGACTCACAAGCACGAGCGCGTAACAACACACACACATATATATATATGATATATATATA
>NC_090743.1:52533039-52535539 GCF_036898095.1 Palaemon carinicauda
ATTGGTGAGATCTAACCGTGGCCCTTTGCGTCAAAAGGCGTAGGAGGAGGTGATATATGTGTATATATATATATATATATATATATATATATATATATATATATATATATATATATATACATATATCACCTCCTCCTACGCCTACTAACGCAAAAGGCATTGGTTAGATTTCACCAGTCGTCTCTATCTTGAGCTTTTAATTCAATACCTCTGCATTCATCATCTCCTACTTTACACTTCGTAGTCCTTAGCTGTGTAGACTTGAGTCGTCCAAATCTTGTAGTACCTTGTGAAGTTCAGTTACAAGTTTAAGTAGTCAAACAGCAAGATGGAAGCAAGGAAGGCTAAAAAGTGAGTGTCGCTTGGGCCAAAAAAGAGTTAGGAACATAGAGGCATGAATAGAATACTAAATCCTGGTAGTAACTTGTAGTCATACAATTTCATTTTGAATTTAACCCCCCCCCCAATAATAAAAAACAAAAATTGTATTCTTATACATTCATCATATGTCTTATTCCTATTACTATTGTTATCATCGTTATCATTATCATTATCGCCTTCATTATCACTATTGTCATGATCGCCATCACTATCATTATTATTTCTCTTCTTACCACTAGTATCAAAATAATTAATTATTATTTGTATTTTCCTTAACATTATAAATTCCATTTGGGATCATTATTACGTCAATAACGCACGTAAACTTAAAATGAACAATACCATGAACTAAACATCATTATTATTATCTTGACCCCTTTCTCACCATCACCAAAATACGGTTAGTAACAGTCAGTATTATCACTATTATCATCATCACCATTATTGTCATCAATATTACAATAAAAAAGCAATAATAACACGATAACAGAAAATATGAGCAATAATAACACAATAAGATAAAAAAAAAATATGCACAATGATAACACAATACTGTACGAGTAAAACTTGCGCATTAACATAATACTAGAAAAAATGCGATAAGAGAAAAATGTGTAATAATAACACAATAAGATAAGAAATGTGTAATAATAACACAATAAGATAAGAAATGTGTAATAATAACACAATAAGATAAGAAATGTGTAATAACAACAATACGATAAAAAAATTGCAATAATAACACAACAAGAGGAGAAATGCTTGTACATATTTCCAGCCCTGTCTAACTTCTTACAAACACAGAGCTAACTCGCGTGTCCGCTCTGAAACATTGACCTGATTGACCTGGTATGACATCTCCCTCGGGTCAGAGATGGCCCTGGGTCCCAGCACAAGTGGAAGCTTTAAACTGGACTTATTTCCTCGGCTTGTGAAAAAGGTTCTTGAACTGTGGACAAATTGTGTCTTTCATGGTTGTTTAAGAATTTTGTTTTATACTATAGGAAAGGGCGTTTTAATGATCTAGTTTCCTTTTTGCATTAAGTGATCATTTAACTTTTTAATGGGATTTTTTTGTGTGTGGTCTATAATTATATTCATACATCGCTTCTTACCGATTTTGTTAATATATCATAATAATGATTTAAGTTTACTTATGGTCTCAACAGAATTACCTAACACATTATCCAAATTAAGAATTACATTAGGAATATTTTCACATTAATAAAGATATGTATAGATATATAAATACCGATTTGAAACTAATGAAACAACACATTATTGAAATTTTATCAGTTATATGAGAGAAAAAAAAATCTATTCATAAAAGTCAGTGAGGAATCTGACTAGTGACAATCATATGGAACCAGCTTCTAAAATGATGCTAAGATTAAATGGAATAAAATATAAAACAAAGCAAACCCACAAACATAAATAATAAAATACAATTGTTCTTCTTCAATATCAATTTGAAACGCCTTCGTCAACTATTATCGTCATCGTTACCATCGTTGGTATTATCCTCTTAATTATTAATTCTCATTATTCAAAAGATGGTTATGCTCAGTACTTACTTTAATAATTCCCAATCCTCTTCAATATGGAGCAATATTCAACTAAGCCATAAATATGGTAATTATATTTCTTATTTTAATCAATTTGATCTTTTAGATATCCCATAAAATGCAGATACAAAGACGAAAGAAATGAAAATCCCTGATACAAAGACGATTTAAGAAATTCAAAAATATCTACCGTTTGCTACGTGAAAAGGAATAGCAGGAATGTACCACAAATTTCATGAATCATGCAGCAACCATTGGATTAAGATAATACTCCACAGCTGCAGGAGTGATGGAGTCTAACTGAATTGCTCTCCATAACTTGGTTGGGTTGTGGGGAGAAGAGGGACTTCAAACATTTATACAACTTTAGGTGCAGGGATTAGAAATTATTTCAGTGTTCATCTCTCTCTCTCTCTCTCTCTCTCTCTCTCTCTCTCTCTCTCTCTCTCTCTCTCTCTCTCTCTCTCTCTCTCTCTCTCACTCTCTCTCTCTCTCTCTCTCTCTCTCTCTAAATAAATAAATAAATATTTATATATATAAATATATATATATAG
>NC_090743.1:52540539-52550539 GCF_036898095.1 Palaemon carinicauda
TTCATTTGAATAAAGACACCAATAGGGTTTTGGCACAGGATTCAGTAGGTCCCCATAGGATCCTATTGGTATATGACCATCATGGGTGTTCAAAAATGACAATTTGCTGGACTGGGGTTCGAGACCGGAACAATCTCGATAGTCACTTGTAGTGTCTGCAACCTCATAATCTCTATGAGCTAAGATCTACTTGCTGAGTCATTAGCAGACATTGCCTGGCCCTCCCTGATCCTAGCTTGGGTGGAGTGGGGCCTTGTATTATATGGTCAGTCTAAACCTAAGGCATTGTCTTCCTATGGCATTGTCTACCATTCATGGGCAACCTTTAATCCCTTAAACAAGATTATATTTATATGAAGCTATTAGTATGCAGTGATAAACTGTATGCATGGCCATCATGTAACACTAAAATCATCCTAATTTTTCCATCAACATACAGATGCACCAAGCTCTGTTCTTCCATTATGTCTGAATAGAAAAGGATTTTCATAAGGCTCTAGAAGAAGAAGAAGAAGAAGAAGAAGAAGAAGAAGAGCTATTATAAAGAATTTCTATTTTCAAGCTCCGCACCATTAAAATCCTATTAGAATTCCGCCTACTATCAACCGTACAAGAAAGATATATTTCCGTTCTCTCTCTCACGTAAGCAAAGCTATGAGCTACTACCCGAGGGAGGGAAACTAAAATTAAATTATTGAGTTTATTGCTCAAGTTTCTGAGAAAAGAGAAAGGCCTTCAAACGTGTAGGAAGGGGAAGGGAGGGAGGAATAACGGGATAGAAGGGGGGTTTAGGTGAATTTGGAAGCACAGGCGCCGACTTGCCGGATTCAAAAGTTTATGAGAAAACATTCCTTTGGTTCGGGAAAAGTTAGTGCTTACGATATATAACGGATACTAAAGGTGAGAGTAAGCCGAATGGAACAAAAAACATGCACGCACTTTTATTGCCTTCGAAGGAAAGTGTCAGAACTTATAGACATGTAGTTCACGGCAAAAAAAGCAATAATTATCCAAACACTGTAACACACAGTGATTGGCACCAAAGAATTTACACACACACACACACACACACACACACACACACACACACACACATATATATATATATATATATATATATATATATATATATATATATATATATATATATATATATATATCTTCTCCTACGCCTTTACACACACACACACACGTGTATATATATATATATATATATATATATATATATATATATATATATATATATATATATATATATATATATCATCTCCTACGCCTATTGACTCAGGGCCTCGGTAAGATTTCGCCAGTCGCCTCATCTTGAACTTTTAAATCAATACCTCTCCATTCATCATTTCCTATTCCCCGCTTCATAGTCCTCAGCCATGTAGGCCTGGTACTTCTAACTCTTCTAGTGCCTTGTGGAGCCCAATTAAATGTTTGGTAAATTAATCTCTTTTGGGGAGTGCGAAGAGCATGACCAAACCATCTCCATCAACCCCTCATTACGATCTCATCTTCATATGGCACTCTAGTAATCTCTCTTATAGTTTCATTTCTAATCCTGTCCTGCCATTTACCTCCCAATATTCTTCTGAGGGCTTTGTTCTCAAATATAAAGAAATCTGTTGGGTATTGTTTCACTGTCATACCACGACGCATGTCCATACATTAACACAGATCTCATTAAACTGATATATAGCCTGACTTTTATATGTAATTTCAGGCGATTTGGTTTCCAAATTTTACTTAACCATGCAATTGTCTTATTTGCTTTATCTCAATCTCTCATTAAATTCCAATTCTTAACTCCCTGTATTAGAGATCATAGTTCCTAAATATTCAAATGGTTCTGCCTCATTAATCCTTTCTTCTTCCTATGATATTTTATCTTCAATTGCATATTCCGTTGTCTTCATTTGTCTTTCTCCTATTTATCTTGAGCCCAACCTGCTGTGATATTTCATGCATTCTGTATACTGCCTTGATATAAGATTTCCTTACGAGTCCCCTTACATGGTGTTTCACTTAGGGCCAGGATATCCAAACTACATTTCATAAATGTATTCTCCACTTGCTGTAACTTCCCAATGTGATTCATGGTTCTAACATTCCAATTACCAATTTTTAATTATTCTTAAATATTTATAAACCGGGAGATTCTTAGCATCCCGCTACGACCGGGAATGGGGTCATTCAGTCATTTTCTCTTTCCATAGACTGATTAAATCCATACAGGATTCATTGGCTAGATGCATCAAAGGATAGCCAGTTCCTTATGATACGAAGTGCCTATCTAACTAAGGCAAGTGACCCCAGCCAGTCCATACTTATTCCAGTAAGATCATCCGCCAGGCATCAGGAGTAGAAGCCGAAAAGACGGCTTGTTTATAGCCTTAAACCCAATCCGCCACCCTGCTGCCAGTGACTTCCTCGAAATTGAGGGGGTCATTTCCTGCACACCTAAAGTTCTCGTTACTCCATCAGATTACTCATTGGCTTATATAACCGTTGGCAAACATGGATTGCAAAGATATACCGCTTAGCACGGAAAAGATATACTGCCCAGCACGGTATATATATATATATATATATATATATATATATATATATATATATATATATATATCAGACGATACTCGTCCACTGCAGAACAAAGGCCTCAGATATGTCCATCATCTTGCGTCTGTTTATGGTCTTTATATGCAGTCCCCACCAACAAATTTTCTTAGTTCGTCATCTATCGTTTTCTCTTCCTTTTCCTGCTTCTTTTGCAATCTATAGGCACCATTCTGTTATTCTCAATGTCCATCTACTGTCTGTCATTCTCATTTAACGTCCTGTCCATGTCCATTTCTTTTTCTTACATGTTGTTAGAATATCCTTTACTCTAATTTAATCTAGTATCCATGTTACTCGTTTTCTGTCTCTTAGTGTTATTCCCATCATTATTCTTTCCATAGCTCTTTGAACTGTAACTAGCTTATGTTCTGATGCTTTGGTAAGGCTCCACGTTTCTGATGCACAAGTTAATTCAGTTGGGCCAATTAATTAGATACTTTTGTTTTTAGAGAAATCGGCATTCTACTTTTTATAATCGGATTTTATTTACCAAATGCTCTCCATCCCGTGCTAAGCCTTCTTTTAATTTCGGTCACGTGTCCTAAGGAAATACTGTCTATCCTAAGTACGTATATTCACTAACAATCTCTCGAGGTTCATCCATAACTCTTATTTGATGTCTGCATTTTCATTGGACATTATCTTAGTTTTACTCATATTCATTTTCAGTCTAACATTTCTGCTTTCTCTATTCAAATTTTCTTTCTTCTTTTGTAATTCCTCCTATGGTTCACTAAACATACTATTTCATTTGCAAATCTTGAAGTTGTTATGGTATTTCCCATTGATATTAATCCCTACATTTTTCTAATCTAAATTCTCAAAATCTTGTAGGCATGCTGTGAATAATTTAGGAGAGATGGGGTCTTCCTGTCTAACTCCTGTCTCAATCAGAATTTTCTTTATGCGATTCTAGGATTGCTGTACTTCCTGTTTAGATATCTTCAAATGTTCTAACATAAGATTCCTATATTCCTTGTCTTTGAAGGGCTTTCATTACAGCTGAAGTTTTGACAGAATCAAAAGCTTTCTCATAATCTAAAAAATGCCATACTATAGCGGTTTGTTCTACATTGTTGATTTTTCCATTAGCTGGTTAATCACATGGATATGTTCAGTTATTGAATATCCTTTTCTAAAGCCTGCCTGTTCTCTTGGTTGATTACAATCTACCTGTCTTTCTATTCGGTTTAATAAAATCTTTGTAAATATCTTATATATTACAGAGAGCAAACTCATTGGGTGGTAATTTTTCAGGTCTTTTATATCTGGCTTTTTGTGAATTAGTATAATGATAAAGTTTTTCCAAGCTGTAGGTATAGGGCATTCATGCAGACATTTGGTGTAGAGTTCAGCAACTATCACTACTATGAAATCTCCTCCATCTATTATTAAATCAATTGTTAGGCCATCTTCTCCTCCTGCTTTGCCTCTTTTCATGCCTTTTAATACTTTTGTACACACACACACCTATATATATATATATATATATATATATATATATATGTGTGTGTGTATACATATATACACACACACACATACACACACACACACACACACACATATATATATATATATATATATATATATATATATATGCATATATATGACCATTGAAACTGTTCCAAACTCACAATACATAGCTTGGGAGTTTGAACCCCGTACAAGCACTATTGTTGCTTTGCCAGCATTATCCGTAACTTCACTGGCCTGGTGAGCTGAGAATGGCCTGGCTCTTGAGACGTGACCGTATGTAGATATGGTCGACGGCTAGTAAATTTTCCGGTCTTTTGCTCTGTCACTAGTGAGCGGGCTTTGAATCCATAAAAAGCAGGTCAAAACCTCCCTGCTGTTAAGGTCAAGCCAGGGTCAGATGCAAATAGTAGTAGCAACGCTCTTGCTTGAATATCTTTGGGATGAGACTTCCTTGTGGAAGAGTACATGATCTCAGACATTGAAGGTAAACCAATTCAAGGATTGGTATGGTTGTGCATAGCGGCTTTCTGCTTGATGGAAGAATATAATTCACTCAGAGATTTAGTTATATGTCCGCCACAGTTGCTTTCCCTGTAGGCGATCTAAGTTCTGTCAATCAGTTCTTTCAAGGTAGTTTTTTTCCGGTAGTGGATGACAATGTAATGTTGGTGCATGGCTCCCTGATTTCTGTGGGAAAGCACAAAATGTCCGAGGTAGTCTTTTTTGAGATATTTACTCATCTCAAGGCATGAAAATTTGGAGACTACGTTCGTTCACGGCTCCTTAGTCCTCTTGGGCAGTACTGTTACTCGTCAGCATGTCAACATGGCCACTTCTAAGATGGGTTTGCTACAGACTAAGAGGAACTTTATGTTAAGAAGCTTTCGGGGTAACACCTCCCATGAACCCACAAAATTGAGGAGATGGTATACGATAAGGATATTTTCATAAACTTTCGTCGTTGTAAACTGTTAAATTTCTATTTATCGCCTCTTGACCATGATGTCTGGATACCAGTTATTGGTTACCAGTTGTATTCACTATTATTCAGTCTGTGTCTTTCAAAAATGTGTGTCAAGACTTCCTTGACGTAAGCACTTACTATCGACTTTGTGTATGCTTTGGGCATTCCTCTTGGAATATGTCGTCTTACTACGTCCGTGAATTTTGCATATACTGCTGTTTGGAAGTGGTCATGCGAATGTTCACCTAAAAAATAGAAGACAGGTAGGGTTCTCTGTTGATATTGTTTTGCAAACTTGGGCACGGAATTTCTCCAGTGTGTCAGCAAATGACTTTATCGGGTCCTTTGAAAGGACAGACAGTACTACATTGGATCCTTCTCTCAGGTTACGGCTCACTTTCCCTTTGCCTACACATACACCGAATAGTCTGGCCTATTCTCTACATATTCTCCTGTCCTCATACAAATGACAACACTGAGATTACCAAACAATTTTTCTTCACCAAAGGGGTTAACCACTGCACTGTAATTGTTCAGAGGCTACTTTCATCTTGGTAAGGGTATAAGTGACTCTTTAGCTATGGTAAACAGCTCTTCTAGGAGAAAGACACTCCAAAATCAAATAATTGCTCTATTGTCTTGAGTAGTGCCATAGCCTCTGTACCATGGTCTCCCACTGTCTTGGGTTAGAGATCTCTTGCTTGAGGGTACAATCGGGCAAACTATCCAGTCTTATTTCTCTTCCTCTTGTTTTGTTAAAGTTTTTATAGTTTATATAGGGAATATTTATCTTAATGTTGCTACTGTTCTTAAAATATTCTATTTTTCCTTGTTTCCTTTCCTCACTGGGCTAATTTCCCCGTTGGAGCCCCTGGGCTTACATAACAACCTGCTTTTCCAACTAGGGCTGTATCTTAGCAAGTAATACTAACAATAATACCGTTTTTCATCGTAATGAATATGTCGTCGATGCACTGTCCCTATATTTTTGCTCTTTGTGTTCGCTGAAGGTCTTAATTCGACAGTAGCCTACCCATATATATATATATATATATATATATATATATATATATATATATATATATATATATATATATATATTGTATTTGCAAAGATTCCCGAGAGGAGACACCATCCATTTGTCGAAATAGCTTTCCACGGTAATCTGAACGAGACCTCCATGGTACTAGACTACAACATCCTCAGAGATAAGAGGTAGTTATAAATTGGATCAGTATGCTCTATCCAACGTTATGGTTCTGATGTATTTGGGTGGGGGGCGAGTTTGTGAAGAGGGTCTCCACATCCAGAGAGGCAAAGATTTCTTCAGGTCCTTTTTTTGTGTAATATGTCACCGAATTTCAACGCTGATTTCAATGAGATAGCAACAGGTATGTTGAGAATAAAGAACAAAGATCTCATTTAGAATCTTCACTATCTTGGTGGTAGCCTAGCTGGTATGAGAGATAATAGGTCAAAGTGGGTTACCTGCTTTATGAGTTTTCATAGTACCATAGCAGTAACCCGGCCCATAGTCACCAATCATTTTAGGAAATTTCAGCTTGGATTTCCTCTGACGGTCTCCAGTTAGGGATGGAAAGAGGTCTATAACTTATACATCAACACAGTTATATTGTGATTAGCATTATCATATTTATACATAAAAACATAATCAAAGTAAAGACTAAAAGCTATAAAACAACTAAGAAGAAATAAATCAATGAGAAGAAAATTTAGAGAGAAAGTAACAATAATAATGGAGAAAATGGACTCCATAAAAATCTATAGGATAAAAAGATATAAATAACAAGAGCAATAAGAGATTTCAGACCTCCGCCAACGAATATTGGCAACATTTAACTAAAGCCTACGGACATCACCTCCCACTTTTCATATGCTGACTATACACTGTGACTAGACGGTGAAAAAGTGCAATGCTGATCCAGAATCGTGATCTTCATCCGATGCATAATATCTATCCATTGGATCATCTCCAAAATTTAATGGGGTAGGTCGTCCATGACCTAAGATCTATCTGTGGAGAAAATTTCGTCAAAATCCGCTGAGTACTTTTGACGTAATTCTGTCCACAGATACACATACATAAATAAATAAATAATCCTATCCACAGACCACAGACAAATAAGTAAATAAATAAACTGACTCGAAAACATAACCTCCTTGGCGGAGTTAACTAATGAGATCTCTAAAAGGTTTTTATAAAAATCTTTATGATAAAAAGATGATAAATAACTGGTGAAAACTGTTCTTTTCCTTTAAAAACTTTGAGTAAGTAAAATCGTCTTTCAATAGGATTGAAATTTTAGCCCCCCCGAATAAAATTACTCAATAAGGACTCCACCCCCCCCCCCCCACACACTCTCTCTCTCTCTCTCTCTCTCTCTCTCTCTCTCTCTCTCTCTCTCTCTCTCTCTCTCTCATCTAACCTTCGTAAACTGGGTGTGGTCTATGTCTACAATATCGGGAAGATTTATTTAGGCTTTTACTAGATAAGATAAATGTTCTAAATATAGAAATAATGATTGCGTCGTTGAAAATGAAGTTAGAAAGAGCGTACAATAAAATTTGTTATAACAAAGAAAAATTAAAAGGTGAGTTATAGTTATAATAACTAAAAATTCCATCATATGAGATCTCAGTATAGGTTTTTACATAGACATAATCAAAGAAATAAACTCTACTGTATTATACGCTTATTACTCATAATACATGCATATCATATAGCCTACACATAAATATATAATGTATATGTACAGTATATATATATATATATATATATATATATATATATATATATATATATATATATATATATATTTTATTTTTATTACTTGATAAGCTACAAACCTAGTTGGAAAAACATAATGCTATAAGCCCGAGGATGCAAAAGGGGAAAATAGCCCAGTGAGGAAAGATAATATGGAAACTACAAGAAAAGTAATTAAAAATAAAAATAACATATTTTAAGAACAATAACAGCATTAAAATAAATATTTCCTAAATAAACTATAAAAACTTTAAGAAAATAGGAGGAAGAGAAAGAAGATAGAATAGTGTACCAGTGTACCCTAAAGCAAGAGAACTCTACCCCAAGATAGTGAAAGACTATGGTACAGAGGCTATGGCACTGTCCAAGACCAGAGAAGAATGGTTTAATTTTGGAGTGAGCTGCTTACCATGGCTAAAATCTCTTCTACCCTTCCCAAAAGGAAATTAGCCACTGATCAATAACATTGCAGTAGTTAACCCCTTGAGCGAGGAAGAATTGTTTGGTAATCTAAGTGTTGTCAGGTGTATGAGGACAGAGGAGAATATGTAAAGAATAGCCCTGACTATTCGGCGTATATGTATGCATGAAGAAAAGAGCCGTAACCAGAGAGAAGGATCCAATGCAGTACTGTCTGGTAAGTCAAAGGACCCACCAACTCTCTAGCGGTAGTATCTCAACGGGTGGCTGGTGCCCTGACCAACTTACTACCTTTATATATATATATATATATATATATATATATATATATATATATATATATATATATATACATATATATATATATATATATATTTTGTGTGTGTATAAACAAACAGGGTGAAAGGGTTTGTGTATCACGATGATTAGCATAGCTGTATTAGTCTAGTCAAGGCCACCCTTACTACTATGAGATTCAGGGCCTCTGTAACACGGTTTTTTCGCAACAATTTTTTTATCTATAAAATTCATAAATATAACGCTTACTCAGAATGCACATTATATCTACACATAAATTTTGACTATATTCTGCATTACGTAGGTTGAATAAATTTGGTACTTATAATGTAAAAGTGACGTTTTTTGAAGACGGGCCAACTTACTCAGAGAAAAGGTTTCGAACGCACTCGTTACGTAACTTATGACGGCATTTCTTCCCTCTTTCTCGATCGTTGATTGGCTATACGTAACGAAGGCTATACCTCTGCCAACAATGACACAAACGTTTAAATAAAAGCAAAACAGTACACCTTTATGAACTCTGAAACCTCTCCACTGATAATTGTCGTAATGAACAAACCAACAAAATATGTGAATAAATACAAAACTACTTCGATTATTAGTCTAACTCCAAAAATAAGTTTCCAAAGAAATTACAATCTACTTTATAGGTCACAATCAGATTGACAAGGTGTAGGGAATAGTTGGTAATTTTCAAAAACGTAGTAGACAAGCTTGATTTGATAACTGCTATATCCAATGTCAAGCAATTTTTATTTATTGTCTATCTACCTACCTATTTACTGTAAAAAAAAAAATAGCCGGTACCGTATTTTGGCTTTAAACCTTCACCAATAATTATCGTCAGAATGATGACTTCATGAGGCTCCACCCACTTTGGCCTCGTTATAATTCAGGATAACACTGAAGGCTATCATGGGCATTGTTGGATCAGAAAATTTAATTTCTGGCTATAAAAACTCATTTCTCGAGTAGTTGTAAGAAGTGCTAAATGATACTCAAGGACCCAGCAGTTGGCATAAACGTTTAATTCATGTATACTACTGTTGCGGCACTACTACAGTAGTATTACTACGCTAGCATAGATACCCCACCCACATTTATGTATCGTTCCGCCATTCATAAGTCTTTGTAATGTTTTTTCACTGTGCAATAAGCCATGGCCTCCTCAGAAATTAAGTTTAACATTAGATGATAGGTTATTTCATTAAGCTGACAAATTATGGCAACTGGGTATGTTATTGCCGATGTTGAAGCTAAAGATAAAGTATGGTATCATTCCTTCATTGCATTATCATCTTTACTACTATTTGTTTTGCTACATGTAGTAATTATTTTAAAGGATAAATGAATTATGTTCACTTTACTTCTATAAATTTCCATTAGATGTACAAATAAAACTCCTTAAGCTATTCATGATTTATTTACAA
>NC_090743.1:52553039-52558039 GCF_036898095.1 Palaemon carinicauda
ACACACACACACACACACACATATATATATATATATATATATATATATATATATATCAATTATGTAAACATGATGTACCTTAATATCCTATTTTCTTTAAAATGATATAAAAACCAATAATTTTATCCTTCTGATGACCTTCCGCAGTTGACTAACCCAACAGTCGCATTAATTTCTTGAAACACGCCCAAGTTGTTTACTATCATCTGGATCACATTCAGGTGTCTAGATGTGTTTAAAGGTCGTTCATGAGTGGCAGAGACAAGGGACATTGACAATGCCCTAGCAGGATAATGCTCTAGAGTCTAGAGACTAGCCAGGCATATAAATGATCAGCACCCAAGCCCCCTTTCCATCCAAGCTAGGACCAGGGAGGGCCAAACAATGGCTGCTGGTGACTCAGCAGGTTGACCTATAGACTCTCCCAACCCGGCCATCCTTTGTTCACAGAATGGTGAGGTTGCAGACACTAAAGAAACTATCGAGCTTCAGCTGATCTCGAATCCGAATTTGGCAGGACGCCAGACAGGGACGTTTCCATTAGGATAGCACAACTAATGTATGGTTGGTACCACTGACCAGTACGTAAGAATGTAAGTATACATAAATCAATATATGCGTATATTTATCTGTATATACCTATACATGCGAGTGCATGTGAGCATAAGTTATGAATATTAATGATTAAAATGAAGAGATTGACCAGCCCAACGAGTCAAGCTCGACTTTTACAGAGCTGCCCCCAATAAATTCGGGATGGAAGAATATTATATATGATAAATCTAATAAATAAAAAAGAAAACAAATAATTATAAGACATAAAGAATTAATTATGAGATAAAAATCTATGATAAATAGGAATTTAAATCTTATCTATAAAACCTAAGCTTCTTAAAAAGGTCCTAATCGTAGAAACAGAGAAATTAACAGAATCAGGAAAATTCAATTTTGTGTATAATGATCCGTATATTAAATTTATATAAGTTTTTCAATTATCTACGCGCTTGTACATACAAAGAAGCAGCATCTTCGGACGACAGCTAATCCTCCCCATTCTGAGAGCTTGAGGCTCCAACTGCGCCCTTTCCAGACAGCCAGTGCATGGAACGTCTGCTGGAAATGGCTACTGGAACTTCCAACGACCAGAAATGAAGATACAAATGGAGGCAAGATGCAGGGTTGAGAGAAAATTCTCTTTCCCAAAACTGAATAAACTATTTTCTTAGACTTAATATTTTTTACAAACTTACTCAGACACACAAATATATATATATATATATATATATATATATATATATATATATTTATATATGTAATTATATAAATATAAATATATATAATTTTTATTGAAGGCAATTGCCTAAGGAAAACGAGGATTCTTGCAGGAAACACATTGACGCCACTAAGGCAATTGCCTACAATGAGAATTGCATTAGAGATATGCTGTGTCCCAAAAACTTCTATGTATATATATATATATATATATAAATATATATACAGTATATATATATATATATATATATATATATATATATATATATTAGAGAGAGAGAGAGAGAGAGAGAGAGAGAGAGAGAGAGAGAGAGAGAGAGAGAGAGAGAGAGAGAGAGAGAGAGAGAAAACATCTGGAGAAGAGTCGAAGAGCAGAGTGGGACAAAGAAATGAAAGAACTAGAACAGTCACTCGGTAGAAAGCATACCTTGGCCTATATCATGTTATATTTGGCATTAATTTATGCAAATGTGATAAGAAAATCACCACGATGTAGCAAAAAGACGGTTTCGACCTGTTCGTGACCTTGACCTTTGACTCAATTTCTCCCAAAATCTAATCAAATTGTCCTTATATAATGGGCAATCATCCCACCAAATTTTATGAGATTTGACCACGATATAAGAAAAAGACTTCTTATTACCTTTTCATGACCTTGACATTTGACCGAATCACTACCAAAATCTAATAACATTATCCCTGGATCATGTCCAATCATCCCACTAAATTTGACCAAGATAGAGAATAAACACTCTTTGATACCCTTTCCTAACCTTGACCTCGATCATGTTGCATATCACACGATAGCCAATTGAATTATGCACAATTTGACCCTAGTTCGTGCAAATCGGATAAACATTTACTACAATAGGCTAAAGCAAGAGGACTTTTCTTACCTTTTCGTGACCGTGACCTTGGTTTTGATCATGTATATCGAAAGACATGTAATTGAATTATACACATTTTAACGCCAGTTTCATGTGAATCGGCTAAAAAAATTGACCACGGTATAGAAAAAGACGTTTTTTATTTTTTCGTTTCCTTGACCTTGATCTTTGACCAAAATACTCCCAAAATCTAATCAAATTGTCCTTGATTCGTGGCCAATCTTTCAACCAAATTTCGTAAGATTCGGTCAAATAATTTCTGAGTTATAAAAATCCCAATCAAACATACAAACCTAAATAAATAAATACACACCTGTCAAAATATAACCTTGTGGCGAAGGTAACAATGCAAAAATAAGTTTTAACATTTGCAATATGATAAGATGCTATTTTGGTAACTGACTCCTAACATCTAAGTAAATCATGAGTTTTAGACGAGCATAAATATCACACATGATCTTCTTCCTTCCTTATTGGCTGATGTATCATTTAGTGATGGTCCAATAATGAGTAATAGCCTATTGGAAACGTCCCTGCCTGGCAATCTGTTGGACGGTAGTTCGAGACTCGCGCAATCTCGATACTTTCTAGTAGTGTCTGCAACCTCACCGTTCTTGTGAGCTAGGGATGGGGGGTTGTTGGCGAACTTATTGGTCTACCTAGTGAGTCATCAGTAGCCATTGCCTGGCCCTCCCTGGTCCTAACTTGATGGACAGTGTACGTGGGTACTGATCATATTTATATATGGTCAGTCTGTAGGACATTGTCCTGTCCCTCGTCTCCGCCATTCAGGAGTTAATTTTAATGGTGACTGCAAAGTTACTCTGTACTCTGTCCTCATGGGGTGGGTGACAATTTCTTACCTTGTATAGTTTAAAAGATTAAATTCCTATTGGACCTTCGACAACCAATTACGACCTTGACCTCCCTATACATATTAATTTATTCATTGTACTATGTAACAGCTTAAAGTCTATAGTATTATTTAAGACTTTGACCTCACTCTCTACACCGAATTAATAATTGGACAAAGGATGTCAACAGTATCTATCTGTACCTTTGACCTTCTATCTTAACAGTGGCCTCATTGACCAACTTCGTCTTCAATAATCTACTACGACAAATGTATATCATATCAACTAATCATGGGCAAAGTTCAAACCCTATTAGAACCTAACCTCTATGTATGATATCAACTTTGAAACTTGTCTTTCCCCGATAAAATGTTCCGAGCCCCATCAACCAAAATTAATGTATATATATGACCCCGAGAACTTTTGTCTTCTAAGATATCAACCCTAAAGTACTTTAAAGAAATATCTTCACGAACACACACAAAAGACCAGACAGGCCGACTAACATTAGTTCAATGCTGTGGCAGCTTGTTATTGAACTAATGTTAACATCGGTCTAAAAAACTATGCCAAAGAAGAATGTGCTAAACGAGCTTTCAAATAGCAATTAAAAAACAATTTTTTCCTCCCCCTCATTAATGAGCAAGAACTTGGAAGTCTGAACTTGCATGCAACGGAAAAATAGCTCATGCATATTGAACAGCCTTGAAAAGGCAGTTTCTAAGGGATATAATAGAAGACAAGGTACGGCAAAGAAACATGCCAACGAAGATCTCCGATAAAGAATGTTTGCGACGTAAAGAGGCGCTACCGATTAAAGAAATAATTAAAACTGCTTTTAAATAGAAAAGAAACAACAATACACGATCGAGTCATGTGAATAACGAAATAGATGTTACTTAATAAAACTTGTTCACCGGAAATCGATATTTGAATCTTCATACCCTATCACGGGGATCATACTTGATTGGTAACACAACTCCGCTTTACTTAAAGACATACCGGACAATGGGAACTCCAGATAGTTTTCAGGATAAGAGAAAAGATACATTTACGTTTCGAAACGGATTAGTTAGCGTCGACATGGTGTTTCGAATCACTTTTTCACTTTACTCTTCCTCGGAACTACATTGTTGAACGATGGAATCACGCTTCAATATAAAGACTGCTATTGAAAAAGTTAAGATACAAAGATATTTGGATACTCCACAATTAATATACAAGTGTTGATAAATGAACACGTTACAAATATTTGAAATGGAATCTTAAGGTTCTCACTTGTCCATATCTGTTAATCAATTTCTGAGTATCCAACTATCTTTGTATTAAATCTTTTATCACCATAGCCTTTATATTGAAGTGTTATTCCATCGCAAAACCTTTGTAGTCCTCATGGAGAGTCATGTCAAAAGGTTATTATAAACACGTGTCGACAACAAATAAAATGGAGAAACGAAACGTAAATGCATCTTTCCAGTTATGATGAAAACTAAATGGAGCACAGTTTGTCCGGGGAGATGCTGACATCCAACTTTATATGCCAAAGATGTTATATATTCATTATTCACTTACACATAAGTACACACACACACACACACACATATATATATATATATATATATATATATATATATATATATATACATATATATATTCATAAAAGGCTAGAGCACTTGTGGCATCAACTATTTTAAGGCAACATCTCCTAGTTTTCTGTATCTTTTTCCTCCAGGGATAGAATATTGAATGAAAAGACGGAATTTGATACTGTGCTTCTCCATTTATTCAATTTTAGCCAACAGCTGTTTCATCCAATAGCTAACGGCTTTCGTCAGGGCACGTTTACATAGAAATAATTATTCTTATATATTGGCAGTGCACTGATACAAAATAAATTTAAATAAATCTATATACATCAAAATACCCAAAGAAAGGCAACACATATGGAAATATGAAGGTAATTCCCCAAAATTCGCATGAAAATCCT
>NC_090743.1:52563039-52578039 GCF_036898095.1 Palaemon carinicauda
ATTTACTGTTGTGAAATTCGACGGATAAGATACACGATGCTTTCATAATGTGCGATTATGATTACGAAAAAGACTAAATTACTTTATGGATAAACGTGAAAGAAGAAATCACAGATAAATGTAAAATAAGATTAGGTCTTATATGGCAGTTCATTCTCTAAATACGAACTTATGAGCGAAATATCTGTATGTAATTTGGATTTCTTTGAAATGCTGAATTTACAGAACCAAGAGTAAAAATATGACAATTTGCTGTCAAAAAAAAAAAAAAAAAAAAAAAAAAAAAAACTTCAGGAGACGTAACTAGTTAACTCCAGTCAGCACGAATACCTTCAGTAGACTGAACTAGGTAACTTCAGTTAACTAAAAAAACTTCAGAAGACAGAACTAGACAACTCTAGTCACCTAAAAAAACTTCAGCAGACAAAACTAAATAACTTCAGTCAACACGAAAACCTTCAGTAAACTGAACTAGATAACTTCAGTTAACGAAAAAAACTTCAAAACACAGAACTAGACAACTCTAGTCACCTTAAAAAAACTTCAGCAGACAAAAAACTAAATAACTTCAGTCAACACGAAAACCTTCAGTAGACTGAACTAGATAACTTCAGTTAACTAAAAAAAACTTCAGAAGACAGAACTAGATAACTTCAATCACCATAAAAAAAAACTTCAAGAGACAGAACTAAACAACTCTAGTCACCTAAAAAAAACTTCAGAAGACAGAACTAGATAACTTCAGTCAGCACGAAAACCTTCAATAGACTGAACTAGATACCTTCAGTTAACTAAGAAAAACTTAAGAAGACAGAACTAGATAACTTCAATCCCCTTAAAAAAACTTCAAAAGACAGAACTAGACAACTCTAGTCACTTAAAAAAAACTTCAGCAGACCAAACTAGATAACTTCAGTCAGCACGAAAACCATCAGTAGACTAAACTAGATAACTTTAGTTAACTGAAAAAAAAAAACTTCAGAAGACAAAACTAGATAACTTCAATCACCTAAAAAAAAACTTCAAAAGACAGAACTAGACAACTCTAGTCACCTAAAAAAACTTCAGCAGACCAAACTAGATAACTTCAGTCGGCACGAAAACCTTCTGTAGACTGAACTAGATAACTTCAGTTAACTAAAACAAAGCTTCAGAAGACAGAGCTAAATAACTTCAGTCACCTCAAAAAACTTCAAGAGACAGAACTAAACAACTCTAGTCACCTAAAAAAAACTTCAAGAGGCAGAACTACATAACTTCAGTCAGCTTAAAATTCTTCAAGAGACAGAACTAGAAAACTTCAATCACCTCAAAAAAAATCTTCAGGAGACAGAGCTAGATAACTTCAGTCAGCTCGAAAACCTTCAGGAGACAGAACTAGATAACTTCAATCAGCTTAAAAAACTTCAGGAGACAGAACTAGAAAACTTCAGTCACCTCAAAAAACTTCAAGAGACAAAACTAGATAACTTCAATCAGCTTAAAAAACTTCAAGAGACAGAACTAGATAACTTCAGTTAGATAAAAAAAAAACTTTCAGAGAAAGAACTAGATAACTTCAGTGACCTCAAAAAATCTTCAAGAGACGGAACCAGATTACTTGTCACCTGAAAAAACTTCAGGAGGCAAAATTAGATAACTTCTGACCACTCAATAATCTTCAGGAAACCGAATTAGATAACTTCACTCGGCTCAAAAACTTCAGGAGACAGATCTAGATAACTTATGACAGCTCAAAAACTGCAGAAGACAGAACTAGACCACTTCAGTTAGCTCAATGAACTTTAGGAGACAGAAATATATAACTTCAGTCAGCTCAAAAAACTTCATGAGACAGAATTAGAAATTTTTTTGTCAGCTCAAAAAACTTCAGGAGACAGAACTAGATAACTTCAGTCAGCTCAACAAACTTTAGGAAACAGAAATATATAACTTCAGTCCGCTCAAAAAACTTCAGGAGACAGAACTAGATAACTTCAGTCAGCTCAACAAACTTTAGGAGACAGAAATATATAACTTCAGTCCGCTCAAAAAACTTCAGGAGACAGAACTAGATAACTTCAGTCAGCTCAACAAACTTTAGGAAACAGAAATATATAACTTCAGTCCGCTCAAAAAACTTCAGGAGACAGAACTAGATAACTTCAGTCAGCTCAACAAACTTTAGGAGACAGAAATATATAACTTCAGTCCGCACAAAAAAACTTCAGGAGACAGAACTAGTTAACTTCAGTCAACTCAACAAACTTTAGGAGACGGAAGTGAATAATTTTTGTCAGCTCAAAAGACTTCAGGAGATAGAACTAAATAACTTGTCAACTCAATAAACTACAAGAGACAGAAATAAGTAACTTCAGGCAGCTCAATAAACATCAGTGGACAAAATTAGATAACTTCAGTCAGCTTATTAACTTCAGGAAACAGGACCAGATAACTCCAGTCACCTCATAAAAATTCAGGAGACAGATCTATATAACTTCGGTCAGGTTAAAAAACTTCAGGAGACAGAACTAGATAACTTCAGCTAGCTCCAAAAATTTCAGGAGACAGAACTAATAAGTCCAGTCAGCTGAATAAACTTCAGGAGACAGAACTAGATAACTTCAGCTAGCTCCAAAAATTTCAGGAGACAGAACTAGATAAGTCCAGTCAGCTGAATAAACTTCAGGAGACAGAACTAGATAACTTCAGCTAGCTCCAAAAATTTCAGGAGACAGAACTAGATAAGTCCAGTCAGCTGAATAAACTTCAGGAGACAGAACTAGATAACTTCAGTCAGCTGTAAAAACTTTAGGCGTCAGAACGAGATAACTTCTTTCAGCTCACAAAACTTCCGGAGACTTAATTTAAAAAAAAATCAGAAGACTGAAAAAAAAACTTCAGGAGACAGATCAAAACAATTCATGAGATAGAGCAGTCAGCTCAAAAAACTACAAGAGACTGAATAAAATAACTTCTGTCAGGTCACTGGCGTCATGAATATCTCGTAACATCTAAACTGTATAAAAAAGCCACCCCCCCCAAAAAAAAAATATAAGTAATGCAATGTCATAAATACTTAGACAACGGATCTACTTTTTGCAGACATAGATTATATGGCAATAATACGATACTTCGAAAGGTCGATTTATAGTGACACTGCCATAAGTCAAGGCAAGACAATGGCAATTTTTAAGACAACTTCTCTATAAAAGTTTTGGTGCAATGATATATTTGGTGCCATTTAAAACCCATGCAGACTATACACATATGACAAAGATGTTTTTGGTCCAAAAAGCCTATTACAATTTAGATTTTGAGATATAAAATCATTCTGTTATTTTGTTTTAATGGGGAAAAGATTTAGTTATCAAAGGTAGGAACAAAAATACAATTAACACTTGCATTTCCTTTTTTCATTATTTTATATTATAACAAGCAGACAAATAACATAAAACATACACACAATTGTATACAATGATATAAAACATACACACACACGCATATATATATATATATATATATACATATATATATATATATATATATATATATATATATATATATATATATATATATTATATCTATATATAGATAGATAGATAGATATATGCGTGTTTGTATATATGATTATTTCCTTACAATATACCATTCTTAAACTTATAATAGGTATATAAATAAATTAACAGTAAAATAAAAATCTAAATGCTATTCATCGGTATTATAAATCAAACAGAAACGTGATTACCAATTTATCTTTATTTCGCTATATTGCGCCACGCAGGATTGCACCCAAGAGTCCATTCAAAACAGGAACTAATACGTTAGTAGATTAATGAAAAATCAGAGAGAGAGAGAGAGAGAGAGAGAGAGAGAGAGAGAGAGAGAGAGAGAGAGAGAGAGAGAGAGAGAGAGAGAGAATTATGGCCCGTAAAAGAAAACTAGACACTTCATCGAAGTTGAAAAGTCTATGGGGAAACATCCATACTTCATCTTTATGACTGTCCTATATGAGGAAAGGGGATGGCGGATTGTGGATCTCCCATAGAGGGTGAGGGGATGAGGGAAGGGACGGTTATAAGGAGCTCGCTTAGTAATATATAAGTCCCCTGGGCAATACGAACCCTATTCATTCTTAACCTACAAGTCAAATTCCCTTCTGAATTCATTCTTCTTCATTCACCACAAAAGGATAACTCTTAATTGTTTTTGACATAAGATATCTATATTATTAGATTTTACTGGTTATAAGTCTCCATATGCGACGAACCTTTCCTCAATATTGTAAAGGATAATGGAAATCAGACCCTGAGGAGTCACAGATATAACAATTAACCAAGCTTTAATTGGAATCAGTACAAGCAGGAACCGACAATTAATTTTCTTGTGGACTTTCTAGAGATTTTTATGGTGATACAATATAGTTAGAAGTATGGATGGGCTCCTGGGTCTTCAAAGAACAACATTAAAGCATATATGTATGCATGCATGCACATATGTACAGTTAGACGCAGGAATTCCTTGTACACAACTTTCTAGGGAAGTGCGCCCTGTCACACCATTACTGTGCAGCGAGTTCCTGTGTGCAGCCCCTCCCACCACCTCTGTCATATCTGTATACTAACTGTTTCGTTACTCGCAGTGAATTTCCTCAAAGCTAGGTGTGCCAGGAATTCCTATGTCCAGCTGTGCATGCATTGGTGTTCATTTAGAGATGGCGAAAATGTTAAAACCGACAAACATTAAAGCCAACAAAGGCAGCAAGTGCTTTGCAGAAGTCACGGAGAAAACGAAGTACCGAATAGATAATTTTTTTATGAAAAAATGTGTTGGTTTAGATATCTTTCAGCAATGCCAGTTAAAGCAAGGTTTAATAGTCAATCTTAGTCCCTTGATATCGATAGTCCATGTTGTAAGAACGAGATACGTAGAGGAAAGCATCACTTGTGTCAAAAAGAAAATGAAAAACTTAGCGTTCCCTTTGGTTTAAATAACTAACACTTTCGATTATGAATTTCTGAGATCGTCTGCATCAGGGTTCTCGATGCGAGAGAAATTTATCATGATAAGGTGAAGGACAAAAATATTGATTCCCCGTACCATCTTATTATAAACATGACGATAATGCATGTTATTCTTAACGAGTTGCTCTGCTATAATGCAGTGTACATTACGTTGCAGTGAGGCCATGTTTACGTTCAGAGACTGAATAAAAATGTAAACATCAACAATAATCATCATAAGTGGATTATCATTATTGTTATCATAACGATCAATATTATTATTATTATTATTATTATTATTATTATTATTATTATTATTATTATTATTATTATTATCATTATTATTATTATTATTATTGGCTAAACTAGATCCCAAGTTGTAAAAGTAAGATACATTACAGTGAGACCAAGGGTCCAAACAAGGAAAAATACCCCAGCGAGGAAAGGAAATAAGGAAATAAATACACTAGAGAAGTAATGAACAAATAGAATAAAACACTTTAAGAACAGGAACATGAAAAGAGACTTATGCCAGCCTGTTTAATATAAAAACATTCGCTGCAAATTTGAACTTTTGAAGTCATTAATATAGTACACAAGCTTGAAAAATATAATTTCAATATCTTTCCGACAAATTTTCGGATTTAATAAAAAACGAAAAAAAAGAAAAGAAAAAAAAACACAAAGAAATATTCGAGCCCTGTCGTATTAAGCATGCACACTTCTCATAATGGTATTTACCTGTAAAATATTCAAGACTAGAGAGTCTAACCCGTCGAAAATGCCGGCTAAATATATAGATTGATATACACGCATCCACACATATTGAACCCTTCCCACCCCCTCCCCCTTTCCTACTTACAACCCGGCAGTCTGCAATTTGTGAAAGATTGTGGTGTCCGAATGTACCTCATGGGGTACGCCCTCTCATCAAGGTATGACTACTCCCACTCTTCCCTACCCTAGGACAGGGTGAGACCAAATCGTCTTACGTCTGGCAATGCTGCTGAGTGTGACAATATATATATATATATATATATATATATATATATATATATATATATACATATATATATATATATATACATATTTATATATATATACATATATATATATATATATATATATATATATATATATATATGTATATATATATATATGTATATATATATACATATATATATATATATATATATATATATATACATATACATATACATAGATATACACACATACACACACACCTATATATATATACATACATACATATATATATATATATATATATATATATATATATATATATATAGCCAGACACGTTGCTCCTTATTATATAGGGGAGGTAATCACTCATTATTAAGCTATCTCAATTTATCTGGAAAGTATGACACCCCATAATTGACTATTAAAGCCATATGCCCTTTGTTATTATTTTTCTTATACTTAATAGCCGCTTTGTAAGTAAGCATACATGTTTATCAGCTTAACTTTTTATAATCATATTAGGGATTTCTTAGATTCTGTTATTACTGATTTTGTACCTCAGTTAAATTTGTATTATTCATTGGTTCATATGACTTACTACTAGAGGGAGACCGATTCAAAGGCTAATATCCTTCCTAGGTTGCTCAACAAATAATAATAATAATAATAATAATAATAATAATAATAATAATAATAATAATAATAATAATATTAAATATTATTATTATTATTATTATCATTATTATTATCATAAGGGAATGCATTTCTATTAGAAGCTATTGTTTTCGTGGGTGGGATGAGATATAAATGCATAAAATATTAAAAGAAGTAATGTTGCTATATTTACGTAAAAAATTTACAACGTTAAACAAAAATTACCAAAAATATAAAAACTATTTTTATGAGGCGAATTACGAATGTAATTTCACCGAATAAAACCCAGTGATGGGGAATTCCATTAACGGCATTACATTTATATATAAAAAAAATATGAAAACTTGAATAGATATAAACATTGGTGCTACAACTGATGACAGCTTGTGGTGAGCTTTCTAGACATTCCATTTTCTATGACAATAGGGATACTTTAATAGAAATAAAACATATGAAGGTAAACAATTTCCGACTCTATTTGCGAGAGAAAGAACATTCAGTTCCGTGTGTCGACTTAGCTGAAAAATGAATGAGAATATTAATATTCTACTAAGGAAAGGACACATTGGAAATACCTTAGCTGGAATAGAAACGCAAAATGATTATCAAATTTATATTGAGAATTCAGTTATTTGGTAATATTTCTAATGCAAAATAAATAAGAATAAACGGAACATTTACGTCTGTTTAGAATAGTCGGTCAATCATGAAAATTCCTGTGGAAGGGGGACACCTTAAAATGGAAAAAAGTATTAGCATTTTTACTGGTGATGGTGGGAGCCATTAGTCTGATCGCTCATAGCAAACTAATATGGGCGGCCATGACTAGTACAGCTTTGCTGATCATGGCGATACATATTATTATTCAATATCATTAATAATAAGACTACCTTTCCACGGATAAAAAAAATGAGATAAAGATGATAAAGAAAAAAGTTTAGTGAATTTTGGGTTACATAGAAAGAACAGACAAGGTGAATACAAATATCCGTAGATAAAAAAGAAACATAACCAGACACAATAAGCGGGATTAAGAGCGTCTCAAACTTCAGGGTCAATAACAAGAAGAAGAGATGATGGCAAAAGTAGGATATGAGAAATAAAAGGTTGATTTAAAAGAACCGGTTCATCTTGCATGCATCTTCACATAAAGAGACCTTCCAGAAATTATCCAAACAAAATAGGCTGCTTTTTGTGCAAACCATTAAGAAGGGTTCGTACACATAAGAAAGATGACATGAGGAAGGGGGGGGGGGGGTGTAGGATGTGGAGTCTTAAGAATCCTCAATGAAGAGAAACGAACAAGAAGGACAGTCAAAAATTCAAAATAGATGAAAGATGATGGAACGAATCGATAGCGAATGAGGATATACTTTCAAAATTAGATTCTAAGCGTTGATATGTAAAAAAATCAAACATGAGAGAGAGAGAGAGAGAGAGAGAGAGAGAGAGAGAGAGAGAGAGAGAGAGAGAGAGAGATCCGACGTGGTGATATTAAACAATCATTTCAGGTCGATAAAAACAAAACTAAAAAACAAAATAAGACGAAATATACTAACAATTAGAGTATTAATGAAAAGGTGATTATTAATGTCACAAACGCTAGATATGGATTCTTCCTCAGACATCTGCTACATCAGTGATGGCACGCCGAAACAAAAAAAAAAAATATATTACAAGATGATTGAAGAAACAAAGGGACAGGGAATGTCGAGGAAAGAAAGAAGAATGAGTGTAACGCAAGAAGGCAAATAAGCGGAATATCAAATGTCATGAAAACGACACAGGAGGAAGAAAGCAAATAAAAGGATACGGGAGTAAAGGGATGAATAACAGGATAGAATAATAAAGGAGAGGATTAATACACAAGAAAAGATAAAGACTAAAATCTCCTGAGGCGATTTCGAAGATACAAAGAGCAATGAAGCTGTAACGATATATGGCAAAGGGAGTAAGGGTGTAATAAGTATTTATGACCGAGGCAAACGAGCAAAAGATGACATAGAGTGGAGATATGAGAGAGAGAGAGAGAGAGAGAGAGAGAGAGAGAGAGAGAGAGAGAGAGAGAGAGAGAGAGAGAGAGAGAGGTCTCAGCTTCAACTATTTTTTATGTGACAAGAAGTATATATATATATATATATATATATATATATATATATATGTACAGTATATATATATATATATATATATATATATATATATATATATATATACATACATACATACATTATATTATCATTGTCATCAGCCGTTACTGGTCCATTACAGGACAAAGGTCTCAAGCATTTCCTTCCACCCGCATCTGTTTATGGTCTTTCTATGCCAATCTATAACCGCAAATTTTCTTAGTTCGTCACTCCATCATCTTCTCTTCCTTCCCCCGTTTCTTTTGCAATTTCTGGGGACCCATTCTGTTATTCCTAATGTCCGTCTATTATTATCATTCTCATCATATGCCCTGCCCATATCCATTTCCTTTTCTCATAAGTTGGTAGAATATATTTTACTTTAGTTTGCTCTCGTATCCATGTTGCTCCTTTTTTTTCTCTTAGTGTTATTTCCATCATTATTCTTTCAATAAGTAGCTCTTTGAGTTGTAACTAGCTTCCAGTTTCCAATGCATAACTTAATACTCGTAGGATCATCTGATTAAGTACTTTTCTTTTTAGAGAAGGATGCATTTTACTTCTAATAATTTCATTTTGTTTACCAAAAGCTCTCCATCTTATGCTTATTCTTCTTTCGATTTCGATCTCATGTCCTGGGGAAGCCCTTCCTGTCTGTCCTAAGTACGTATATTCATTAAGTATTTCTAGAGGTTCGTCCATAACCATTAATTGTTGTCTTTATGTATTTTCATTGAACATTATTTTAGTTTTACTCATATTAATATTCTCTTCTACATTTCAGCAGTCTCTATTCGAATCTTCTATAACATTTTGCAATTTCTCCCCTCATTCATTGAACTCTCTCTCTCACACACACACACACAAAACCACACACACACACGCACACACACACACACACACACACACACATATATATATATATATATATGTATGTATATATATATATATATATATATATATATATATATGTGTGTGTGTGTGTGTGTGTGTGTGTGCGCGCGTGTGTGTGTCTGTCTGTCTTTCTGTCTGTCTGTATATGTGACCAGAAAATGAAGCCATACTAGGCTAGTCATAGAAGGGCTTTAAGAGCTTTAACTCAAATTCCCAAATCTTACATTTCACCAGTTGAGCAAAATCCCATTATACGGTTATTCATTGAAGTTATATTATTCAGAGAAATTTACAATAATTTAAAAGAGTAAACGATACGTGATCTTTCAAATAGTTACTCAAACAAATATAAATTAAAATGGAATGTGCAAATCAAAATAATGACTAAATTTTAAAATATTTTAGAAATAGAATGTAAGTATAAGTGAATGACATGTAGCAATGTTGATAAAGATATTTTGAAATTAACTAAAAAATCATGAAAAGTACCTAAGAAGGTTACTGAAAGTATGAAAAATTATCAACTCCTATGATAACTAGCCAACAGTTTATCCAATATGATATAAAAGAAAGGAAAAGAGATAAAAACACAAACGGCAAACTATCGAAGAACTCATTTATGATAACCATAACTATAAAAATACCGTATTTCCTATAATATAAACATTTAAAAGAGAACTAATTATGTTTTATGTAATCCCAAGCAATCTCTAAATACTCGTATAAAGAATGTAACAACTGATTAAATTCTCTATTATGTAAAGAAAACTGTGAGTAGCACTAAGTAACAACCTTTACTAAGCAAATAAACAAACAAATAATTGAACGAAGTAGCGGGCATAATATTAATGCAAGCAGAACCCACCCGGTCCACCTGCTCTCGACACTCGGAACCGCCGAAAATGAAATGAAATATTGATAACTGGACCGAAATAATGATCGCGCGGCCGCCGGTAAGTTCGACTGAAATGAGCCCGAATTAAATCAGGGCTGAATATTCAGTGCGAGTGAAGCCGTGGCCTTCAAAATGCAATTCAACCTAAATGAGTCTGGATATCTCAGGGATGATTATTGATAAAACCTCGTAGTAATTATTGGAATTATATTTTAAAGGAATAATTATAAAGGATATGAAAATAGAAATTTAATATACAATTAAGTGGTAGACTGATTGAGTGACTCATTCTGGCGTTACCTCGTTGATAACGTAGAGACCAAGAGAAGGATAAAAACAGCACAATGATAACAATCTCTCTAATATAATGAGTGCAATTATCTGGCTGTGTCTATATCTATATATATATATATATATATATATATATATATATATATATATATATATATGTATATATATATACATATATATATATATATGTATATATATATATATATATATATATATATATATATATATATATATATATATATATCTTTCCGGTCACGCTCAGCTCTCTCCTTATCCCTGGCTATGGAGAAAGAGAGGGAATACTCAGTAGTCATACTCTAAAGCAGTGGTTCCCAACCTTTTTCCTGTCATTTCCCCCCTGCACCCAGTTCCACCATCCAGATTTCCCCATTCATGCCCCGCCCAGCCCTCATGCCCACTCGCCTGCCTCAGAAATGGGCATGATATTACAATTCTCCCCTTGAATATCATGTCAGTGAGAAATGATATGATCATAGCACAATTGAATGGCTAACAACAAATTGCCGCACGTACTATGTGGACATTTTCTGTTTTTTTTAGTTAGTAGGTAGTGCAATTATTTCCCCCCTGGAAGCTTCAAATTTCCCCCCAGGGGGAAATTTCCCCCAGGTTGGGAACCACTGCTCTAAAGAGAGGGGTTGCGTGTGTGCATATGTATATTAAGCCCTTTTTGACTGGTAGCGTACACTACTATATCAATAGTGAAATTGAAGCACAAAAAGCAATTTAAAAGGTTTGAGAATTTTTCTTCCTTACTCCTACAAGGCACTGCGCTAGATAAATGTATTGGACTGCCCCTCCTATCGGCCTCTAGAAACCAGAGGCTTGATGTGACTCTGCATTCATGTTGACTTACATTATTTTTCTTAGCAAAATAATCTTTTGCAAGTTTTCTTGTATCACTGATCTGATTTCTTTCAAATTGAAATCTAGTGTGACGGGCCTGGGGGAAGGTTGTGACTCAAAGGCAGGATGCAAGCAACTGAGTAAGTTTATTGAAGAACACTCTCCTTTATATACAAAATCTCAAGCAACAAGAATTTTCATGTTCAAAAGTCGACACTGTTACCGATGAGAAAACAGACATGTTATTTCAGGTTCTTTTTAGTGCGAGGGGAGAGCAAAGATACAAGCACAAAATGAAGTATGTACGATCGTGTGACACACGGTTGGTACATGGCTCCCCTTCTAAAAATGACAAACTAAACATGTTAAATAGGTGCCCAGAATCTGGAGAGGTAGTAGTAAAAACTGCGCCGATTAGCGGCAGTGAGTGGCTGTAGAAGTCGTTGGTTGAGGCGCGAGCGAGTGGTGGATGATGGGTGGCTTGTTGCCGATCCGGCTCGTCACGGGGTAGGCGTATGTGTCCTACGGCATTCATAGGCGTGTGTCCTACGGCATTCATAGGCGTGTGTGTCCTACAACGTTCATAGGCCTGTGTGTCCTACGGCATGCACGTCAGCTTCGGTTAAAGTTGAGTAGGTGTCCTCTTCGTCAGGAGTGGAGGCGTTGATGGATGTCTTGAAGGTCATGAAGTGCGTTCAAATCACGAGGAGAGCCGTCTGCGGCAGGTTGCAGGCGAGTAATACTGGTCATTTTCCCGAGGGTGAGCGAAACCCTTTGGTCCCCCAATGGTTGTTGAGAGAGCTGGAAAAGCGTTGCTATACGGGCGGCTGGCGACGGCGAATACTGCTGCAAAAGGTATGCGTTGACGGCGTCATAGTAACGGTGAGAGGCGGGAGGAGCGAGTCACTCCGGGGTCACCAATGTGGTGGGCCTGGGGGAAGAATCTGACTCAAAGGCAGGATGCAAGCAACTGAGTAAGTTTATTGTAGAACACTCTCCTTTATATACAAAATCTCAAGCAACAAGAATTTTCATGTTCAAAAGTCGACACTGTTACCTATGAGAAAACATACATGTTATTTCAGATTCTTTTTAGTGCGAGGGGAGAGCAAAGATACAACCACAAAATGAAGTATGTACAATAGTGTGACGCACGATTGGTACACTAGATAAGAAATCTTATTAACTTTAAAGTATCGTTTATGGGTATTATCTATCTATTATGTGTATTATCTGTCTATCTATATATTCATTTATCTATCTATGTTTACATACTTACATACATGAAAATATTACACACACCCATATATATATATATATATATATATGTATATATATACATATACATATATATATATATATATATATATATATATATATATATATATATATATATACAGTATATATACATATATATACATGAGAGAGAGAGAGAGAGAGAGAGAGAGAGAGAGAGAGAGAGAGAGAGAGAGAGAGAGAGAGAGATAGAGAGACTTCCAAAATGTAAATAATGTCCCGTAGAGGCCAAAGATTCAGATTTAAGCTCTCTCTCTCTCTCTCTCTCTCTCTCTCTCTCTCTCTCTCTCTCTCTCTCTCTCTCTCTCCTCTCTCTCCCAAAATAATCTAACTCTCGGCTGATAAGAAAAGAAAGGAACAATATTGCTTAAGAAACTCCTGAAAACTTCAGGAGTTTGATGCAAATTCTCATTATCACTAAGACAAAAATGACCAGGAAAGACAAGACTCGTTAGTTGAGTAAAAATGACAACGTGGTTGCAAAAGTTAATCCATAATATTCCGATAAATGTTCAGGACTTTATTTATGAAACAGAGTTTGTGGTAATGTGTCTGTATATATATATATATATATATATATATATATATATATATATATATATATATTATATATATATATGTGTGTGTGTGTGTGTGTACAGTATATTCATACATACATATATATACATGTATATATAGCATATTCATATACATATATATATATATATATATATATATATATATATATATATATATATATATATATATATACACACACACACATATATATATATATATATATATATATATAATGTATATATACACATACATACATATGATGAAAAATTCCATATATAGTTTACATTAGGAATTAGATATATTTAAATGAAAATTACATAAAATGTTTCAGCAGGCAGTGCTACAAGGTTGCTTTTCAAGGAATTTCAAATTCATGATTCCTTTCATAAGAGTAATCATGATTGTTTTTTTTTTCTTTTACTATCATATTTCATCATTCTCTTGTTATTTCAGTGTTCCCTGAATACTTACGATCTTCCGTCTATCAATAGCTTAGTTTGGGTGTTAAACCAAGAAAATCATTTATTCTTTTATAAGAAGAATTACTGAATGAGACCGTATACTCATCTCACCTTTCCTTTCATGTCAATCTGAAAAACATATAAAATGTGCAATTCTAATAAAAAAAACGCAAAACTTGTAATTCCAATAAATGAAAAAAAAAACGCAAAACTTGCAATTACAATTAATGAAAAAAGAAAAGAAACTGCAAACTTCATACAGGGTACAAACTATTTGGATAAGTTAATGCTCATCGACAAAATATAAAAAATGCTTTAAGAAAGTTTTTATTTTTCTATCAGGCATACAGATGTACCTAGAAGTAGGCCTCACATGGATCGAAAACTTTAACTTCTAACAAAATAACAAAACACCTTTAGAGAGAACATCTGGATTACCAGCTTTTCTCAAGTTTCCTCAACGAAAAATAATGAAGCATCTGTCGACATTCCTCCCTTCCTAATGTTCTATCCATAACTCACGCCACAGGCAATCCGGAAAAATTGAGTATTATTTACATAACGTGAAAATAATCATAATTACATTTACAGATAACTTTGTAATTTACTTGGAATTATGTCTTTATTACAGTCATCATATTTTGAAAAATAACATTGCATGTTTCACTTGAAATCATAGTATGTACACCTGGCTCTACTTGCCCATAACGCAAACCGAACTGATGTCATTTCTAATTAACTCACAAACACATACACACATACATAGACACACACACACACACAGCACACATATATATATAGTATATATATATATATATATATATATATATATATATATATATATATATGCATGTGTTCTCTTTACCCTAAATCAGGGTGCTAGAGAACTTTAGAACAATCAATCTTTACACAAACACGATGTAAGTGTGTGTGTGTGTATATATATATATACATATATATATATATATATATATATATATATATATATATGT